>NC_057811.1:49964270-49986148 GCF_018294505.1 Triticum aestivum | reverse complement strand
GGGGCGCAGAGGTGAAGCACCGGGCCGGCTGCGAGGTGCCTCCTGCGCGTGCTCCTGGCGCAGCGGACCAGCAGCTAGCCGACCACGAGCGCGAGCTGCCTCCTGCGCATGCTCCTGGCGCAGCGGAGCAGCAGCTAGCCGGCCGCGAGGCGTCTCCTGCACGGGCTTGTGGCGCAGCGAAGCAGAAGCGGAGCTGGCCACGGAGGTCGCCGAAGCAGTCTCCGCCCTCCTCCTTGATCTGCTCTCAAGTGGCGGCGCCTAAGCCCCTGCGGTCCAGGTCGCCATGCCGGTGGCGCACGTGACCGGCAAGCCGTGCCCGGAGTCCGAGCTGGCGGAAGGGGGGCCGTGCAGGTGGTGGAGTTCCCAGACTGAGCCGCGCGCGCTGGACTCCAGCTGCGCTTCCCCGCCGAGCTGGTGCCATCACTGGCGGCGACGCCCTTGCCGTCATCCTCCCCATCCCGTATTGCACTGAAGCTGTTTGATAGAATGCCTAAGAGAAAAATAAATGAAGGGAGATAGGAGAGAGCTAACAGGTGGGCCAACTTAATGGTTGAGGCAAACGACATCCATTGTTTTGGCCACGTCATCATTTACACATGGGACCCATCCGTCAGATTCCGCATCAAACAGCTCTAATCGTCCGATCAGTGTTTTCTGTAAACTGTCAGCACAATGGTGGTGGGTTTTTGCAAAAAAAAAAAACGAATGGTGGTGGTTTTTTATTTAGGGTCCACAATTATGATGGGTTTTTGCAATTTACTCGGTCGTCTAAGAATCGTCCAGCACATTGTCGTGTGCATAGTAATTTCGTTCCAAGTCCCTCCTAGAACTGCAGCTATTGAAACTACCTGACATGCAGCAGCTCATTGTCGGGGCACCGTCACTCCAAATGTTAAGCATCATTGGTTGCTTTACCGATGGGCTGAATCCAAGTCAACCAGTTGCCAACATCTCAGCCCCTCGCCTGGAGTTGCTCTGGTGGACGTGTGATTTTGTTCCCAGCTCTCTCCAGCTTGGGGAGATGGCACATCTTCGATGTCTTGTCACTGGAAATTTCTTTGTCCATGGACCAATTTCCTGTGCTCTACAAAATCGCTGTTGCATGAGCATTCTGCAGCACTTTGAGCGTCTCAGTATTCTCAATCTCCATATTATCTATCCGCCGGTGAGTTCATCCTTATTTGTGTTATGACTTCATTGTTGAATGTTGATAGATAACAAGGCAAGCATCCATACAGAGTTCAACTTGGGGAATTTGTCATTTCATATGTCTGCCAAGAAAAAACGATACAAAAGTCTTCCTTCAACATTGCTCGGTTAATACCATTCTCTACCAGTAGTTCATATTAAATATGCTCACTGACGCTACTGCAGAAGCATATTACACGCTCAAGGGGACATGAACCTCTGAAGAGTGGAGAAAAAACCGCACTACTTGTTTCCTGTGTTTGTTCACACTGTAGAAAAATTGATGTTTGTATGTGTGTCCTGATAACAATATTATATATACAAGCCCTTTTTGTGACTCCCTTTGAACATACAGGTCATTGGTAATACGGAATACTTGATGGAAGATATGACAAGTCTTCCCGACGTTATAATGTTGACCCTGGATGTAACTGCATATGTACATTCATTTGGAGCCAGCGTATTCCATGTTCTCAGGATGTGCCCTTGTTTAAAAGTACTCAGTATTGGATTTCCTATTAAATCTAGCCAACTGGAGGTAATGCAATCCTTAATATTTTTTATCTGATACTTCAGTTACCAGAAAGTCACATAAAACAATATGTCAATGCATATTTGCATTTCTAACTAAGCATAAATAGGCTTGAGATGCTAGTTTCTCTGCTGTTGAGGTTAGTTCAATAATGGCACACTGTAAAGTTTATCTGTGGTAACAACCATTCTCTCTTAGTGTTTCAGAAATTGGCAATACTACTTTGGTTAAGCAGTACCAAATATAAACTTTATCACTTGGTATTTATTAAGCTGATACCCCCCTGATTTCAGGAGTGAAATGCATCATTAGTCCATTAACTCAAACTGGTTGCATGCTTTAGGCCAGGAACTCAGGAAGCGATCAAATTTAGGCCATAAACTCGTTTGTTTGATCAAATAAGGCCAAAATTGATTCCGGAAAAACCCGGACACGAGACGGCCATGTCAGCATACCTCAAACCTCTCGCACTTGAGTTAATGTGTAGAGGGTGTTTTATGCAAACTAGTCGTCACAATGTAGCTAATGGCGTATCTAGGAAATAAATAACTGCTCATTGTGTGGGACCCGAACCCACACCGTGAGGGTAGGAGCAAGCGGCTTGCTGACCACTAGAACATTAAGTGATTTCCATGCTAAGAGCAACTCTAGCGGATTTGCTATATTGGCAGCCTCCATAACGCGTATGGAGTGTGCTCCATAGTATTATGGAGGCTGCCACGGTAAAGCGTCAACTTGGAGCCGCCATAAACCGAGACTAATATTTTTTTTCTGTGTGGGATCCGTTTGTCTTGTTATTGACACCTCTTCCTTCCCGATCTCAACAATGAAAGTTTTTCGTACTGGATTTCAGCAAAGATTTCAATGAGATTACAACTAGGATTTAAAACACCATTTCAACTACGGGCTCTTCCTTCATTTGGAAGTGACCTCGCAGGTGGGGATGCCTTGGCTGCCGCGATTTCTGCGGCCACGCGGTGGACAAACACCCATGCATCCTTGATGCAGGAGAAGGCCACATTTCTGAACACCGGTGTGAGCGCTGCGTCCATTTCTGCCTTGCAGGGTGCGTCCTCCTCGACCCAGTCGGAGTAGTCCCACACACTCTCACAGAACTCTCTCTCTCTCTCGGCTCAATCCTCTTCAGTCTCGCCGAGGAAAGGTCCGCGAGGATGGCGTGCCTGCTGTGACATGTCGATCGGGTTAAGTGTGTCGACAAGGGGGGAGGGGGAAGATAGGTGAGGAGTGGTGTTGCCAAAGGGGCAGATGGGTGAGTGGCGCTGCCGAGTGGGGTGGCCCGGTTTATATACCTACGGATAAGCGTCCAGTGGGAAACGGGTGCGAAACACGGCGGCGGGCATTAATGGGTGCTCTTCCCGATGGATAAGCGGTTGCGCCATAGGCAGGGGCAGAAGCGGCAGTCGTACGGACGACAGTGCATTTACCGGGTTGCACGCGGGAGGAAGAGGCCGGGCTGAAACTTCCCTCCCACACGAGTGGTTGGGTTTGGAGGCCGCTCCATATCCGCACGCCAAGCCTCCAAATATGTAGGCTCGCGGGCTCGATTTGGAGCAGCATCCATCAATTATGCAGACTGAGGGCGTATGGCGACTGCTAGACCATCCATTTCGGCCCGCCTTACGGGCGGTTATTATAGCGATCGGACCGATATGGCACATCTGCTAGAGTTGCCCTGAGATTAAGCGGACAGTATACATTACAATGAGCAAAGGATGCAAAGGAATTCTTGCACCGTACGCATGCTTTAGCTTGGTAAAGCAGGTTCTTGTACATTGTTTATATATCTCGGGACCTTTGGGGCATCATTCTGTGCACAACAGTCATCTGAAACATATGGCTGCAAACGCTGGGTGCTGCATGCATGCCTCCATCTAAACACAACTACAGTAGTGCACTCCATGCCAGATTGACCAGATTATTGTGATGGAGAAGGCCATTAATTGTATGCCTCACCCAGAAGGTGTCTGGTTTCTTGTGAATTCAGATGACCTGGCCTGTGCCGTGGTGACGTGCCATTGGATAATTTTGTCATGAAAGCAAAGGTAGGTTTCAGCCGTAACTTGATCAGGCATAACTTTGCACCCTTTGCTCAATCTAATAGATACTGTCTGCTGCATCTTATACTACACAAACAACCTAATGCTCTAGTGGTCAGCAAGCTGATTGCACTTTTCAAATCCCACACAACAAATGGTTTTTTAACCCTTTTTTCTCCTCGATATGCCATGAGTTACATTGTCACGGCCACGTGGTTTGGCCTGGTTTGATCAAGTAAATGAGTTTATGGCCCTAGATCTGACCACATCCCGAGTTTTTGGCCGAAAGTGTGCAATCAATTTGATTCAATGGACTAATGATGCATTTCACTCTTCTTCAGGCACAAACTGCGTTCTGCTTCTCAGGTTGCGTATGTGATCAGCCACCAAACTGGAAAACTGAAGAACTCCTGCTAGACCGCCTCGAAGAAATAGAAATTTCGGGTTTTAGAGGAACTGAACATGAAGTTGCTCTTTTGAAACGGTTATTCAGCTGGGCAACGGTGCTGAAAAGGATGATGGTAAAATTCCATGGCTCCATCACTGAAAGCAAGCGCAATGGGCTATGCCGGTTGTTACTAAGCTTGTCCAGGCCAGAAATATGTTTGCATGCAGCGCCTCTCGGCCAGAAATATGCACGCATAGAAGCATGTAGCGCTCCATCTTGGCGAAGGTTTTATGCGTTCTAGTAGAAGACCAAAGGCACCGACTTTGTTCGCTTGCAGTAGTTGTCAAGTGGAGCAGACTACTTATGTGAGGGTGAACTTGTTTAGGTTTGTTCAACTTGAGTAGCTTGTTCTAGAATTTGTGAAACTGAACTCTTTTACTTATTTAGCTCTACTAGCTTGTGTTGTAGTATCTTGTGACACTGCACTGTATTAACTTGTGTCCATGCTGTGCACATTTGGGATTTCTTTACTGTCTGAGCTGCTAATCTTTGTTTGCAGGAGTGCTGTAACTCACTGTGCAACTCTTGAGTTGTTGGGGTATGACAGTAGCACTGTGCAACTCTTGAGTTGTTGGGGTATGACAGTAGCCAAACTAACAGACTAACGATATGTATCTGATGCCTTTTGCATAGAGTAACTATATGTAATACCGAAAATCCATTTCTGCACCCGAGCTCATCTGCACCCGCGCCGACGAAAAAAATCAAAACAAATACTAGAAAAATTCAAAAAATTCCAACTAAAATTTCTGTGGTAGACAATTTGATGCGTGAGGCCCGCTCCAAATTTCAAGTCATTTGGACATATGAGCAGCTCTCAGCAAAAAAGACAAATTGGGGGTCTGTAAAAATGTTTACTGTTCATGTACTGTTTTGGCCCGATTTTTTCTTTTTTGTTGAAAGCTGCTCATATGTCCAAATGACTTGAAATTTGGAGCGGGCCTCACGCATCAAATTTTCTACCTCATAAATTTTATTTGGAATTTTTAAAATTTGTTTTGAATTTTTTACGATTTTTTTTCTAACCGGGTGCAGATGAGTCTGGGCACCAAAACGCCCTACTCTATGTAATACTAGCAATTGTCCGTGAGTTGCCACAGATTCAAAGTAGAATAATACATGTTCACAAACTTAAAAGAAAAACACTCTAATTTTAGTGTGTGTGTGTTTCACTCAAAATACATTCCTTGTGGATGTTTTGATGAGATGAGGGAGGGCTGTGGTTGGTTTCAAGATACCAAGGGGTTTTCTGCAAATTGAAGCAGAAAAGTGGGGTCTTGTTGCGAAAATGCCAAAGTTTACCTTGCAGTCGTTGGATGCAGATGTAATGATAAGAAATGACGGTCTTGTTGCGAAAATGCCAAAGTTTACCTCACAGTCATTGGATGCAGATGTAATGATCAGAAATGAAGGATGATAGACACACCATCATCACCAAGCGAGTCTTTTATAGGTAGAAATTTTGTTTTTCTCTAATTTATTATTTACCTAAAAGGATGTAAGTTTTTCGGAAATGCCATTTGGTGGACAAGTGGGTGCATTGGTGGACTTAAAAAACATATTACCACAGCGCAAAAAATTTGAAATTCTTTATGCACACAAATACACATATAACACATACAAGTTTTTTTTCATAACAATGTACTTACATACATGACGTAGACAAAAAAATACATAAATAAAAATGGGCCAATCCTTTTTTATTGTTGGGCCGGGATTTTTTTGGGTGCAGCTTGCAAATCAGTTTATTTTTTTAATGAAAATTCACAGACCCATCATTAATACGTATAAGTTCTCACATTTTTTTTATTTCTTTGAAACTTGGAAATATGTTTATGGAATCATTTTAAAAAAGGGAGCCAATGTCCCCGTCCACCAAAAAGTCGCTCCCGTAAGTTTCCATCTTACGTCAGTATCTTCTTCCACCCATCGTTCGCCTGCCCTACCCTCGTATGTTACCTTCGTCTTTTCATCAGGTTTCCATCCTTATCCCCTCCTAATTTTCCTATTTTTGTCTGGCCGGTCAAATGAGAACAATATTTGGTATCACAATAAATTCACATTCGGTAATCAATCTTGCAATAAATACTTGGTAACACAACAAATTCACGGAAGGAAACAATCACGATCGGTTGGTTGCCTACACCATTTTTTTGTCACTTTGCATACTTGACACATCTGGCCCTGGTTGAGCTAATATTGGCAAAAAACTAACATCTGCATGTTGATTAGTTGCTTGCACTGCATCAAGGCCCAGATTGTGACCTGTTGTTTGGTTGGCTGTGTTTGTGCTTTAGGGGTGAGCAGATGCAAAGCACAACTATTTGGTTGCGTGCAAGTAGATGTTCTTCTCACCCCTTTCAAATGTGGTGGACTTACCACCTCTTTTGCAGCAAAAAACACACTATGAACAAGAACAACAAGAACATCACACTAGAAGAACAACAAGCACATCACAACAAGAACATCACAACAACAACATGCATATATCATAATTACTACTACGCATAAGTTTAAAACAGCAGGGCATCCCATGCCTTTTGCTGGACCCCAGGGTGCTAATCCCTGGGCAAAACATAGACAAGTTTACAGCGAACCAGACTACCAAACTTCAGTTCAGACCTAGACACTATCAATGTGGCAACATACACACTATACAACATGATCATACAACGAACAACAACAAAACAACAAGTATACACCATGATCCTACAAAGAACAACACCAAAACGGCAAAGAACAACACCAAAGTAGCATTGTAGGCAGTATCAATGTGGCATGAACAAACCAATCTACCTAGGTAGTAACAATGTGGCAAGAAAAGACCCATATGCACCAATCTAGCATGACTAAGGCAACACCATTCTCATCTAACCACCATCAACACTAGCATTGGTCTGATTCAACCCAAATGTAGTGGATTCAGATTGAAACTGATAGAATCAGATCGAATCCAATCCAATGTGAACAATCAAATCTAACTATGAACTCATCTGCAAGGGGGAGAAATCGAAGCTTACCGGAGTGGATGCCGGTGCAGCATACGCCGGTCGTGGAGAAAACCGTGGCGGGAACAGGGGTGCCGCTGCCACCGAAGATGAGCCGACCATTCCGAGGGCCGCGGACGTGGTCCTCATTGCGCGCCAGCTAGAGGATGAGCGTGGCGTCCTCGAGCTCCCCTCCCCTTGCACCGGATGCAGGGGAGAAACCCTCAACTGGGGGGTAAAAATACCCCCATAAGCTGGGCCAGAGAAAGCCGCGGGCAGTGGGGCTTGTAACGCTCGAGCCTAAGATGAGGAGGTCCGGCACCGATGGCGGTGCTGGAGCGCGCGGCGGCGCTGCTGCATTGGCCCGTGCCGTCGGCATCACGCAAAAAGGGGCCGACGTCCGGAGCGCCACCGTGAGATCCCGACCGGAAGAGGGAAGGCCGGCAATCCATGGCTCCTAGATGGGGTTGCGACCGTCGATGACGAGTGTGTGTGTGGGGGGGGGGTCGATGGTGGCTCTGCCATCGGAGACACCAAAGGGGCGGTGAGGGGAGAGAGAGAGCGAGTGTGTGTGAACTGCCTTGGGAGGTGACTGGAGAGAGCGTGGGGAGTTATGAGACATCCCGTCGTCTCCCGTGCTTCCCCACGCATGTAGGCGTTCGCGACGCGTGGCTCTAAAAAAATGGCCGATTCGGCCGTTCCTCCGGATGCAAGCCCAAAGCTGCTTTGAGGTTTGTGCGGGCCAGGAAACACGTGCAGTCAAGGCAACCAAACAGGCGGACTTCATCCCGCATGGGCCTGGCTGAGGGGAATGCAGCCTACCAAACACATCCCTACAAGTGCAGAACGGTGTGTCTTAGATCGGTTCCCTATGAGCTGTATTCAAATGATTGTAACCACACTGGTTAAGTAATGACATCACTTTTTTCTCGCAAATTTTTTTGGTCATCCTTCCTTTCCCGTCTCTTCCTCTGTCTCTACTATCTAAAAATATGTTAAGTTCCCTTTAATTGTGTTGTGCTAGTATGCCAATTGATAAAAAATGGCGGCTTAATTTTTATGGATGTCAAGGATACAGAGGATGGGGTGTCATGGTTCTAAGTCTGACAGTAGAATGGGGGGTAGGTATGAGGAGGCAAGATCCTAGCTACGGTGAAGTTGTGCATGCAAGATTTACGAGTTCAGGCCCTTCTCGGAGGAAGTAACAGCCCTACGTCTCGGTGCCCGGGGGCTCGGTCGATTGGATTATGCGTGATGTTACAGGGGGTGCGAACCCTTGTGCCAGTGGTGGGGGGTGGCTTATATAGAGTGCGCCAGGACCCCAGCCAGCCCATATTACAAGGGGTTTAATGTACATAAAGATGGGGCGTTACTGGTAACGCCCATAGTAAAGATATATAAATGATCATTAAGACTACAGAGTGAACGCCCGACCATTGCCTTACTGAGTGACTTTAGATCTTCTGTATTCCGAGTGATTTATGAGGTGGTCGAGTGAGTATACTCTGGTCGAGTAGGATTGGGTCTTCCGAGTGAAATGCTTCTGGTCAAGTGGATGGTGTTGTCCTTTGAATATCCTTGACTTTAAGGTAATGTCCTTGGGAAGGGTGTCTAGGTCAGGCCTATTACCCTACCCCAGGTACATGTCGTCGTCATTAGCCCCCGAATGGTTCAGGGTTCGAGTGGAAAAGGAGTTGAAAATAATTCCGACTCAGTTTTTACGCTTCGGAAGCGTTTTGCTTGGATCAATGAACCACGTGACAACTTCGACTACTTTTTCAGTCGCCTTGATCCATTCTTAATTTGTCGAGTGAACTTTGCTGACAAGCTTCAGGTGTTGATATGGAACAAAATCTTCGGCGTGATTGTCTGCACTACCATTCCCGGATCTCTCGGGATTTCAAAATTTGGGGAAGCGTGCAGGACGGAGAGGGTCGGAGTAGATGGAGTGGATTAGACAGGAGCGTCTCGATTCTCGCGCTGCCTTTTTCGCCACGTATCGAGCGGGCGACTGTTGCGGGATTTGACAGGATAGCCTGGGCCCACGAGTCAGTCACTCGGGGATCAAGACCATATAAGGCGCCCGGGCTGGTGTTCTTTGCACAGTGCGCCCCATTCCCCTCCTTCCTCCTCCGCTTTTCCACTACATCTGACTCCACTCTCGGTGCCGTCGCCCAGCCTGAGCTCAACCCGCCGCGATGGTGAAGGAGAAGACGGCGCTCTGGAGCGCGCGAAGAAGGCGGCGGCAAAGACGAAGGGGAAGAAGACGAGCCGGGGAGGATCTTCGTCGAGGGTCGGCCTGCCGCCCGGCTGGATCCAGGGCGATTGGATCCGGTCGACGATCCAGAAGGAGGAAATGGAGGATTTGGCCGAGGAAGGACTGATCCCCCACCACTCTTGGCGGCTTCCGGGGGACGAGACCGAGCCGCAGCCCAGGAGGTGAAATTTTTCGGGGCTCAACTCCATCACTTTTCTCCCAACACCATCACATACCTTGCTGCATTCGTGTCCATGTGTGAGAACTTTCTGGGTTGTCGACCGCACTGGGGCCTCTTCAAACACATTTTCACTTGTCGTTCTCATTCTGTCAAAAAGGCTAATTTGAGTGATGAGAGGACGCACGTGATCCAGATGTGCGGAGGTCTAGGGATTCATATGAGGGGGAAAAGTACTTTCCCTGCTATGATTCTTCCCGACTCAGTTAGAGGGTGGCAGTCGACCTGGTTCTACTGCAAAGACGAGCCGACTCTTGGACAGTCGACTGGGCTTCCCCCCTTTTCCATGGACCGAGTCGAGAAGCCCTCTTCTTTGAAAGTGACCCCGGCGGAGAAGGTGGAGGTGAAAATGTTGGTTGAGCGAGTAGTCCAACTTGTCTGTGATGGCGTGACTGGAATGGACCTGCTGGAGGTCTTTCTCAGTCGATGCATCCAGCCACTTCAAGCCCGCGATCACCCAATGTGGATGTACTCGGGGATTGACGACACCACTTGGATCCACCCGGAGGAGGTTGACGAGAAGACGGTGGCACAGTGGTTGCAGGGGATCACTGGCAATAAGGACAACCCCAGGGGGTCTAGGAGGATCGCTCCACTCGACAACACCCACGAAACGGACAAGGTCCAACTCTTTACTTCCGAGTGCTTTTAGATCTGATCTGTAACAGTCTTTGGCCCTGACTTGTACTTATTCAATTCTTTGCCTTGCAGATCTATACTGATATGTACTCGATGCCCAATGGGGAGCAAGACCACGAAGGAGAAGCAAGTGGTGGCGAAAGCACCGACTGGAAATCTGATGATGACGATGAGGAGGAGAGTGACGACTCAAGCGGTGGCGAAGAAGTCGACTCCCACCTCATATTGAAAGGCGTTCCAAGGAGAAGAATGACCCAGCAAGTATCCGCGGCAAAACGACGGCACCGACTGGTCAGGCCTCGAAGCGCACTCGGACATCATCTCCAGTGCCGACTGAGAAGGCTCCAAAGCAGCCCAAGGTTGCACCGTCAAAGCCTCGGAAGGCCCTGCCCAAGATCAAGGTTGACATTCCAGTCGCTTCTGCGTAAGTATTTTGCTTTCTCCTTTTGCTCGGTGAATCTTGTACCTGTTGTCGATCCATTTTCTTGTTTGACTGAGTGAATCTTTGAGATTTGCAGTGCTGCTACTTCTGGGACTTCTGTTTACAAAGACGACGACGAGGAGATGGAGGATGCGGTCACATCTAGAGCGGGTAGGACTTCTAGCAGGAAGGACCCAGCTGGTGAAGCGGCTCAAAAGAAACCAGTGCCAGAACCAGTGGCCCAGCAGTCCGGAGACCTCAATCGGGCTTCTGTTACATTCGCCGATCCTGTGTCAAGTGAGCGTCCTTCAGCGTCGACTGCACAAGTCCCTGCTTCGTCCGTGCAACTTCATGCCTCGGATCCTCAGGCTGCCGTGACTACTCCACCGATTTCGCTCTTTTCTGTTCATCATGCTCCAGAGGACCTAGTGAACGCTGCCAAGGAGCAAATGAAGGTAGTGCGTGACACTAGCCAGGCTGCATATGACGCCAGCTCAATGTTGGAAATATGCCCTAGAGGCAATAATAAATTGGTTATTATTATTATATTTCCTTGTTCATGATAATCGTTTATTATCCATGCTAGAATTGTATTGATAGGAAACTCAGATACATGTGTGGATACATAGACAACACCATGTCCCTAGTAAGCCTCTAGTTGACTAGCCCGTTGATCAATAGATGGTTACGGTTTCCTGACCATGGACATTGGATGTCGTCGATAACGGGATCACATCATTAGGAGAATGATGTGATGGACAAGACCCAATCCTAAGCCTAGCACAAGATCGTGTAGTTCGTTTGCTAAGAGCTTTTCTAATGTCATGTATCATTTCCTTAGACCATGAGATTGTGCAACTCCCGGATACCGTAGGAATGCTTTGGGTGTACCAAACGCCACAACGTAACTGGGTGGCTATAAAGGTGCACTACAGGTATCTCCGAAAGTGTCTGTTGGGTTGGCACGAATCGAGACTGGGATTTGTCACTCCGTGTAAACGGAGAGGTATCTCTGGGCCCACTCGGTAGGACATCATCATATTGTGCACAATGTGACCAAGGATTTGATCACGGGATGATGTGTTACGGAACGAGTAAAGAGACTTGCCGGTAACGAGATTGAACAAGGTATCGGGATACCGACGATCGAATCTCAGGCAAGTAACATACCGATAGACAAAGCGAATTGAATATGGGATTGCTTGAATCCCCGACATCGTGGTTCATCTGATGAGATCATCGTGGACCATGTGGGAGCCAACATGGGTATCCAGATCCCGCTGTTGGTTATTGGCCGGAGAACGTCTCGGTCATGTCTGCATGGTTCCCGAACCCGTAGGGTCTACACACTTAAGGTTCGATGACGCTAGGGTTATAGGGAATAGATATACGTGGTTACCGAATGTTGTTCGGAGTACCGGATGAGATCCTGGACGTCACGAGGAGTTCCGGAATGGTCCGAAGGTAAAGATTTATATATGGGAAGTCCTGTTTTGGTCACCGGAAAAGTTTCGGGTGCTATCGGTAATGTACCGGGACCACTGGGAGGGTCCCGGGGGTCCACCAGGTGGGGCCACCAGCCCCAGAAGTCTGCGTGGGCCAAGTGTGGGAGGGGACCAGCTCCAGGTGGGCTGGTGCGCCCCCCCACCAAGGCCCAAGGCGCAGGGAGAGTGGGAGGGGGCAAACCCTAGGTCCAGATGGGCCTTAAGGCCCACCCATGGTGCTCCCCCGTCTCTTTTCCCCTTGGCCGCACCCTAGATGGCTTTTGGGGGCTGCCGCCACCCTTGGGGAGGGAACCCTAGATGGGGGCGCAGCCCCTCCCCTTCCCCTATATATACTTGAGGTATTTGGGGCTGCAAAGACACGAGATGATCTCTCTTTTGGCGCAGCCCTACCCCTCTCCCTCCTCCTCTCCCGCGGTGCTTGGCGAAGCCCTGCAGGATTGCCACGCTCCTCCATCACCACCATGCCATTGTGCTGCTGCTGGACGGAGTCTTCCCCAACCTCTCCCTCTCTCCTTGCTGGATCAAGGCGTGGGAGACGTCACCGGGCTGCACGTGTGTTGAACGCGGAGGCGCCGTGGTTCGGCGCTTAGATCGGAATCAACCGCGATCTGAATCGCTACGAGTACGACTCCTTCATCCGCGTTCTTGCAACGCTTCGGCATCGCGATCTACAATGGTATGTAGATGCACTCCCCTTCCCCTCGTTGCTAGATTACTCCATAGATTGATCTTGGTGATGCGTAGAAAATTTTGAATTTCTGCTACGTTCCCTAACAGTGGCATCATGAGCTAGGTCTATGCGTAGTTTCTATGCACGAGTAGAACACAAAGTAGTTGTGGGCGTCGATTTTGTCAATTTACTTGCCTTTACTAGTCTTATCTTGATTCGGAGGCATCGTGGGATGAAGCGGCCCGGACCGACCTTACACGTACACTTACGTGAGACAGGTTCCACCGACTGACATGCACTAGTTGCATAAGGTGGCTAGCGGGTGTCTGTCTCTCCCACTTTAGTCGGATCGGATTTGATGAAAAGGGTCCTTATGAAGGGTAAATAGAAATTGGCATATCACGTTGTGGCTTTTGCGTAGGTAAGAAACGTTCTTGCTAGAATCCCATAGCAGCCACGTAAAACATGCAACAACAATTAGAGGACGTCTAACTTGTTTTTGCAGGGTATGCTATGTGATGTGATATGGCCAAAAGGATGTGATGAATGATATATGTGATGTATGAGATTGATCATGTTCTTGTAATAGGAATCACGACTTGCATGTCGATGAGTATGACAACCGGCAGGAGCCATAGGAGTTGTCTTAATTTATTGTATGACCTGCGTGTCAATGAAAACGCCATGTAATTACTTTACTTTATTGCTAACCGTTAGCCATAGTAGTAGAAGTAATAGTTGGCGAGACAACTTCATGAAGACACGATGATGGAGATCATGATGATGGAGATCATGGTGTCATGCCGGTGACGAAGGTGATCATGCCGCGCCTCGAAGATGGAGATCAAAGGCGCAAGATGATATTGGCCATATCACGTCACTTTATGATTTACATGTGATGTTTGTCATGTTTACATCTTATTTGCTTAGAACGACGGTACCATAAATAAGATGATCCCTCACTAAAATTTCAAGAGACGTGTTCCCCCTAACTGTGCACCGTTGCGAAGGTTCGTTGTTTCGAAGCACTACGTGATGATCGGGTGTGATAGATTCTAACGTTCGAATACAACGGGTATTGACGAGCCTAGCATGTACAGACATGGCCTCGGAACACAAGAGACCGAAAGGTCGAACATGAGTCGTATAGCAGATACGATCAACATGGAGATGTTCACCGATGATGACTAGTCCGTCTCATGTGATGATCGGACACGGCCTAGTTTGACTCGGATCATGTATCACTTAGATGACTAGAGGGATGTCTATCTGAGTGGGAGTTCATTAATCAGATGAACTCAATTATCATGAACATAGTCAAAAGGTCTTTGCAAATTATGTCATAGCTTACACTTTAGCTCTACTGTTTAAGACATGTTCCTAGAGAAAATTTAGTTGAAAGTTGGTAGTAGCAATTATGCGGACTGGGTCCGTAAACTGAGGATTGTCCTCATTGTTGCACAGAAGGCTTATGTCCTTAATGCACCGCTCGGTGTGCTGAACCTCAGCGTCGTCTGTAGATGTTGCGAAACATCTGGCATACACGTTTTGATGACTATGTGATAGTTCAGTGCGTAATGCTAACGGTTTAGAATTGTGGCACCAAAGACGTTTTTGAAACGTCGCAGAACATATGAGATGTTCCGAAGACTGAAATTGGGAGATAGTGCCCACGTCAAGAGGTATGAGACCTCTGACAAGTTTCTTAAGCCTACAAACTAAGGGAGAAAAGCTCAATCGTTGAGCATGTGCTCAAATTGTCTGAGTACTACAATCACTTGAATCGAGTGGGAGTTAATCTTCCAGATGAGATAGTGATGGTTCTCCATAGTCACTACCACCAAGCTATTAGAGCTTCGTGATGAACTATAACATATCAGGCATAGATATGATGATCCTTGAGCAACTCGCGATGTTTGACACCGCGAAAGTAGAAATCAAGAAGGAGCATCAATTGTTGATGGTTAGTAAAACCACTAGTTTCTAGAAGGGCAAGGGCAAAAGGGATACTTCATGAAACAGCAAATCATTTGCTGCTCTAGTGAAGAATCCCAAGGTTGAACCCAAACCCGAGACTAAGTGCTTCTGTAATGAGGGGAACAGTCACTGAAGCAGAACTACCCTAGATACTTGGTAGATGAGAAGGCAGGCAAGGTCGACAGAAGTATATTGGATATACATTATATGAATGTGTACTTTACTAGTACTCCTAGCAGCACCAGGGTATTAGATACCGGTTCAGTTGCTAAGTGTTAGTAACTCGAAATAAAAGCTGCGGAATAAACGGAGACTAGCTAAAGGTGAGATGACGATATGTGTTGGAAGTGTTTCCAAGGTTGATGTGATCAAGCATCGCATGCTCCCTCTACCATCGAGATTGGTGTTAAACCTAGATAATTGTTATTTGGTGTTTGCGTTGAGCATAAACATGATTGGATTATGTTTATCGCAATACGGCTATTCATTTAAGGAGAATAATGGTTACTCTGTTTATTTGAATAATACCTTCAATGGTCTTGCACCTAAAATGAATGTCGATCGCAGTGATACACATGTTCGTGCCAAAAGATATAAAATACTCCCTCCGTAAACTAATATAAGAGTGTTTAGATCACTACTTTAGTAATCTAAACACTCTTATATTAGTTTACAGAGGGAGTAGTAATGATAGTACCACATACTTGTGGCACTGCCATTTGAGTCATATTGGTATAGAACGCATGAAGAAGCTCCATGTAGATGGATCTTTGGACTCACTCGTTTTTGAAAGGATTGAGACATGCGAACCATGTCTATTGGTATATATGCATGAAGAAACTCCATGCAGATGGATCGTTTGGACTCACTTGATTTTGAGTCACTTGAGACATGCAAATCATACCACATGGGCAAGATGACTGAAAGGCCTCGTTTTCAGTAAGATGGAACAAGAGAGAAACTTGTTGGAAGTAATACATTTGATGTGTGTAGTCCAATGAGTGCTGAGGCATGCAGTGGATATCGTTATGTTCTTACTTCACAGATGATTTGAGTAGATGCTGAGTGTATTTACTTGATGAAATACAAGTCTGAATTATTGAAAGGTTCAAGTAATTTCAGAGTGAAGTTGAAGATCGTCGTGACAAGAGGAAAAAATGTCTGTGATATGATCATAGAGATGAGTATCTGAGTCACAAGTTTGGCACACAATTAAGACATTGTGGAAAGTGTTTCACAATTAATACCGCCTGGAACACCACAGTGTGATGGTGTGTCCGAACATCATAACTGCACCCTATTGGATATGGTGCATACCATGATGTCTCTTATCGAATTACCACTATCGTTTATGGGTTAGGCATTAGAGACAACCGCATTCAATTTAAATAGGGCACCATGCAATTCCGTTGATACGACAGCGTTTAGAGAAACCTAAGCTGTCGTTTCTTAAAGGTTTGGGGCTGCGACGCTTATGTGAAAAAGTTTCAGGCTGGTAAGCTCGAACCCAAAGTGGATAAATGCATCTTCATAGAATACCCAAAATAGTTGGGTATACCTCCTATTTCAGATCTTGAAGCAAAGTAATTGCTTCTAGAAACGGGTCCTTTCTCGAGGAAAAGTTTCTCTCGAAAGAATTGAGTGGGAGGATGGTGGAGACTTGATAAGGTTATTGAACCGTCACTTCAACTAGTGTGTAGCAGGGCACAGGAAGTTGTTCCTGTGGCACCTACACCAACTGAAGTGGAAGCTTATGATAGTGATCATGAAACTTCGGACCAAGTCACTACCAAACCTCGTAGGACGACGAGGATGCGTACTACTTCAGAGTAATGCGTCATCCTGTCTTGGAAGTCATGTTGCTAGACAACAATGAACCTACGAGCTATGGAGAAGCAATGGTGGGCCCGGATTCCGACGAATGGCTCGAGGCCACGAAATCCGAGAGAGGATCCATGTATTAGAACAAAGCGTGGACTTTGGTGAACTTGCCCGATGATCGGCAAGCCATTGAGATAAATGGATCTTTAAGAAGAAGACGGACATGGACGGTAATGTTACCGTCTATGAAGCTTGACTTGTGGCAAAGAGTATTTTCACAAGTTCAAGGAGTTGACTACGATGAGATTTTCTCATCCGTAGCGATGCTTAAGTCCGTCGGAATCGTGTTAGCATTAGCTGCATTTATGAAGTCTGGCAGATGGATGTCAAAACAAGTTTCCTTACCAGTTTTCGTAAGAAAAGGTTGTATGTGATACAATCAGAAAGGTTTTGTCGATCCTAAGGATGCTAAAAGGTATGCTAGCTCCAGCGATCCTTCCATGGACTAGAGCAAGCATCTCGGAGTCAGAATATACGCTTTGATGGAGTGATCAAAGTTTTTGGGTTTATACAAAGTTTGTTAGAAACTTGTATTTACAATAAAGTGAGTGGGAGTGCTACAAGATTTCTGATAAGTATATGTGAATGACATATTGTTGATCCGAAATGATGTAGAATTTCTGGAAAGCATAAAGGGTTGTTTGAAAGGAGTTTTTCAAAGGAAGACCTGGATAAAGCTGCTTACATATTGGGCATCAAGATCTATAGAGATAGATCAAGACGCCTGATGATACTTTCAAAGAACGCACACCTTGACATGATTTTGAAAGAGTTCAAAATAGATCAACAAAGAAGGAGTTCTTGGCTGTGTTACAAGGAGTGAGTATTGAGTAAGACTCAAGACCTGACCACAGCAGAAGAGAGAGAGAGAGAAAGGACGAAGGTCGTCCCCTATGCTTTAGACGTAGGCTCTACAGTATGCTATGCTATGTACCACACATGAAGTGTGCCTTGCCATGAGTTGGTCAAGGGGTACAATAGTGATCCGGGAATGGATCACATGACAGCGGTCGAACTTATCCTTAGTATCTAGTGGACTAAGGAATTTCCTCGATTATGGAGGTGAAAAGGAGTTCGTCGTAAAGGGTTACGTCGATGCGAACTTTGACACTAATCCGGATGACTCTGAGTAGTAAACCGGATTCGTATAGTAGAGCAATTATTTGAAATGGCTCCAAGTAGCACGTGGTAGCATCCACAAGATGACATAGATATTCGTAAAGCACACACAGATCTGAAAGGTTTAGACCCATTGACTAATAACCTCTCTCACAAGCATAACATGATCAAACCAGAACTCATTGAGTGTTAATCACATAGTGATGTGAACTAGATTGTTGACTCTAGTAAACTCTTTGGATGTTGGTCACATGGTGATGTGACCTGTGAGTGTTAATCACATGGTGATGTGAACTAGATTATTGACTCTAGTGCAAGTGGGAGACTGTTGGAAATATGCCCTAGAGGCAATAATAAATTGGTTATTATTATTATATTTCCTTGTTCATGATAATCGTTTATTATCCATGCTAGAATTGTATTGATAGGAAACTCAGATACATGTGTGGATACATAGACAACGCCATGTCCCTAGTAAGCCTCTAGTTGACTAGCTCGTTGATCAATAGATGGTTACGGTTTCCTGACCATGGACATTGGATGTCGTTGATAACGGGATCACATCATTAGGAGAATGATGTGATGGACAAGACCCAATCCTAAGCCTAGCACAAGATCGTGTAGTTCGTTTGCTAAGAGCTTTTCTAATATCAAGTATCATTTCCTTAGACCATGAGATTGTGCAACTCCCGGATACCGTAGGAATGCTTTGGGTGTACCAAACGTCACAACGTAACTGGGTGGCTATAAAGGTGCACTACAGGTATCTCCGAAAGTGTCTGTTGGGTTGGCACGAATCGAGACTGGGATTTGTCACTCCGTGTAAACGGAGAGGTATCTCTGGGCCCAATCGGTAGGACATCATCATAATGTGCACAATGTGACCAAGGAGTTGATCACGGGATGATGTGTTACGGAACGAGTAAAGAGACTTGCCGGTAACGAGATTGAACAAGGTATCGGGATACCGACGATCGAATCTCGGGCAAGTAACATACCGATAGACAAAGGGAATTGAATACGGGATTGATTGAATCCCCGACATCGTGGTTCATCCGATGAGATCATCGTGGAACATGTGGGAGCCAACATGGGTATCCAGATCCCTCTGTTGGTTATTGGCCGGAGAACGTCTCGGTCATGTCTGCATGGTTCCCGAACCCGTAGGGTCTACACACTTAAGGTTCGATGACGCTAGGGTTATAGGGAATAGATATACGTGGTTACCGAATGTTGTTCGGAGTCCCGGATGAGATCCCGGACGCCACGAGGAGTTCCGGAATGGTCCGGAGGTAAAGATTTATATATGGGAAGTCCTGTTTTGGTCACCGGAAAAGTTTTGGGTGCTATCGGTAATGTACCGGGACCACCGGGAGGGTCCCGGGGGTCCACCAGGTGGGGCCACCAGCCCCAGAAGGCTGCGTGGGCCAAGTGTGGGAGGAGACCAGCTCCAGGTGGGCTGGTGCGCCCCCCACCAAGGCCCAAGGCGCAGGGAGAGTGGGAGGGGGCAAACCCTAGGTCCAGATGGGCCTTAAGGCCCACCCTAGGTGCGCTCCCCTCTCTTTTCCCCTTGGCCGCACCCTAGATGGGTTTTGGGGGCTGCCGCCACCCCTGGGGTGGGAACCCTAGATGGGGGCGCAGCCCCTCCCCCTCCCCTATATATACTTGAGGTATTTGGGGCTGCAAAGACACGAGATGATCTCTCTTTTGGCGCAGCCCTACCCCTCTCCCTCCTCCTCTCCCGCGGTGCTTGGCGAAGCCCTGCAGGATTGCCACGCTCCTCCATCACCACCATGCCGTTGTGCTGCTGCTGGACGGAGTCTTCCCCAACCTCTCCCTCTCTCCTTGCTGGATCAAGGCGTGGGAGACGTCACCGGGCTGCACGTGTGTTGAACGCGGAGGCGCCGTGGTTCGGCGCTTAGATCGGAATCAACCGTGATCTGAATCGCTACGAGTACGACTCCTTCATCCGCGTTCTTGCAACTCTTCCGCATCGCGATCTACAATGGTATGTAGATGCACTCCCGTTCCCCTCGTTGCTAGATTACTCCATAGATTGATCTTGGTGATGCGTAGAAAATTTTGAATTTCTGCTACGTTCCCTAACACTCAAGTCTCCAAGCTAATGTCTAGGTTAGTTGACTTCCGACTGATCCTTTAGCTTGACGCTTGTTCTGTTAGGATATGCTACTTGAAAACTGCTGCTTTGCTATCCGTAAGATGTCCGTGGATGAGTATGCATCTTGCATCCGTACACCCACTGGGTGTTTTCAACTTTTGCTAAGTAATTTTTCCACTTGAGTCGACCATGTCGTGTCTTTGAATTACTGGGGGCATGCTGAGTGCACCCACTAGGTGTAGTCCCCGAGACCGCCGTCGAATGTTTGATTCGGCGGGGGTCTGTATCAGAAAATACGACTGTACAGTCCTTCCACTCGGTGCGGACTGATTGTGCCGAGTGGGATTCGGACCAGTGGTGGCACGCCAAGTGCACCCACTGGGTGTAGTCCTCGAGACCGCGGTCGACTGCGGGCAGTCGACGGTGGTCTGAGAACAAGTATTGGCACACATCCTCTTTTTATTTATTTTTTTAACTCACGTCAAGTGGAAAGCAGAACCCGTGGGGGCACGCTAAGTGCACCCACTGGGTGTAGTCCCCGAGACTACTGTTGAATGTTTGATTCGGCTGTAGTCTTAGACCTTTTTTGCAGTAATAACTTGAACTTGTGTCTCTTTCGCTCGGGAGCAATTGATCTATGTCTCAGTCGGTTGACATGTCTTATTTATTGACTGCAGAAATCTTGTGACTTCGGGAGCCAGTTTGCTGATTTGCAGAAGAAACAGATCCAACTCAATCTCGACTTGTCATTGGCCAAGGAGAACTTGAAGAAGGCACAGGATGAAGCAACTGCCATGGACATACTCCGACTGGAATCTCGCCTCGCATGTGCCATGGACTATCTCGCGCGACTGAAAGCGGCGGTGTCGCAGATTGACACAGCGCTCTGGCCAAAGGTGACTTTCCAAAATGATCTCGAGTCTCTGATGACTCGACTTAACGAGATCCCTGGTCGAGTGCAAGAATGGAAGAAGTCATCCGCCCGATGTGGTGCCGACGTGGCTCTGTCTCTGGTTCGTGTCCACTGCAAGGAGGCCAAGGAAGAGAAACTAGCAGCGATCAAGGTGGCCAATACCAAGAAGCTTGACTTCCAGTCCTTCATGGAGACCTTCATTGAAGCAGCTACTCGCATTGCAGACGGAATTGACTTGGATGAATTCGTCGAGCCTGCCAGCCCTCCTCCAGCAGAGTGAACAAACTTTATGCTCCAATTAAATTTGCCTCGGAATGCCTAGTGATTTTGTAACCGTTAAAACTTCTTCGGGCCTGACGCCCGAGTACTTTTATCTGCAGTTCGGAACCTCATGGGATTTATCTAGACTTGGTTTTTCTTTGGATGTGTTTGCCTTTGCCTTCGAGTGGAACTGGTTTCTTCACTCGGAACGGATTTTTGTACCTGCGATGCCACTTTTGAAGAAAAGGTAGCAGGCGACCTGCACCTCGTCGTTCTTGTGGATCGGGATGGAGCGCACATTGTACTTGTGGCGTAGCTCCTGAGGAGAGGGTCGCAGACGACCTGCACCTCATCGTCCTTGCGGATCGGTATGGAGCGCACATTGTACTTGTGGCGCAGCTCTCGAGGAGAGGGTCGCAGACGACCTGCACCTCGTCATCCTTCGGATCGGCATGGAGCGCATAGCTAAGCCCCCGAGTGAGAGGCTTGCTCTTCGCTCGGTGGGACTTTCAAACTTAGGCGAGTGCGGGACTGCAACTAAGCCCCCGAGTGAGAGGTTTGCTCTTCACTCGGTAGGATTTTTCAAACTTAGGCAAGTGCGGGACTGCAACTAAGCCCCTGAGTGAGAGGTTGCTCTTCACTCGGTGGGATTTTTTGAACTTAGGC
>NC_057811.1:49874393-49963560 GCF_018294505.1 Triticum aestivum | reverse complement strand
CTTAGGCGAAACAGATTCGCAGCTAAGCCCCCGAGTGAGGGGCTTGCTCACCACTCAGTAGGATTTTTTTAAACTTAGGCGAGTACAAGACTGTAGCTAAGCCCCCGAGTGAGAGGTTTGCTCACCACTCGGTAGGATTTTTTAAACTTAGGCGAGTACGAGACTGAAGCTAAGCCCCCGAGTGAGAGGTTTGCTCACCACTCGGTAGAATTTTTCAAACTTAGGTGAGTGCGGGACTGCAGCTAAGCTCCCGAGTGAGATGTTTGCTCACCACTCTATAGGATTTTCTCAAACTTAGGCAAAACGGATTCGCAGCTAAGCCCCCGAGTGAGAGGCTTGCTCTTCACTCGGTGGGATTTTATTTTTTGGAACTTAGGCGAAGCGGATTCGCGGCTAAGGCACCCACTGGGGGATTTAGAACACATATAAAAGGAACAACAATCATTTAGGAGACTGTAAAACTGTGTCTTTGATAATCAAACTAAGAGGTACTTCTTATTACATCTCAACAGTCTGAATGCTTAAGTAGGGGCGGAGCAGCTCCGCATTCCAAGCGCGTGGCTCATCTTTATTGTGCTCCACATTGTAGAGGCGATATGCTCCGTTGTGGAGCACCTTGGTGATGATGAAGGGGCCTTCCCAAGCAGGAGCGAGCTTGTGTGGTCGCTGCTGATCCACTCAAAGAACCAAGTCCCCCTCTTGAAATGCTCGACCTCTCACGTTTCTGGCGTTGCATCGACGAAGGTCTTGCTGATAAATGGTCGACCGGATCAGGGCCATCTCTCTTTCCTCTTCCAGGAGATCAACTGCATCTTGCCGAGCCTATTCTGCTTCATCTTCTGAGAAAAGTTTGACTCGGGGTGCATTGTGAAGTAAGTCACTCGGAAGCACAGCTTCAGCCCCATAGACCAAGAAGAATGGAGTTCGACCAGTCGACCGATTAGGAGTTGTCGTCAATCCCCAAAGCACTGATGGAAGTTCATCGACCCAAGCGCCTGCTGCATGCTTGAGGTCACGCATCAATCGGGGTTTCAGCCCTTTGAGAATCAATCCGTTTGCTCTTTAAGCTTGCCCATTCGACTGGGGATGGGCGACCAAAGCATAGTCGACCCGAGTGCCTTGGAAAGCGCAGAAAGCTCTGAACTCATCGGAATCGAAGTTCGGCCCATTATTTGTGATGATACTGTGCGCAACTCCATATCTGAATGTTAACTCTCTGATGAAGCTGACAACAGTACTTGCCTCGAGGTTTTTGATAGGTTTAGCCTCAATCCATTTGGTGAACTTGTCGACTGCTACAAGCACATGGGTGAAGCCACTCCTGCCAGTCCTCAGAGGTCCGACCATATCTAATCCCCAAACAGCAAAAGTCCAGACGAGTGGAATGGTCTTCAAGGCTGATGCAGGCGTGTGGGACATGTTGGAATAGAACTGACAACCTTCACATTTGTCGACTATGCCTTTTGCCATTTCATTCGCTCGTGGCCAATAGAATCCCGCTCGGTATGCTTTGGCCACGATGGTCCGAGAGGACGCATGGTGACCACAGGTCCCCGAGTGGATGTCATTGAGGATCACTTGACCTTCTTCTGGTGTAATGCACTTCTAAGCCACTCCAGTAACACTTTCTCTGTAAAGCTGTCCACCCATTACTGTGAAGGCTTTGGATCGACGGACAATCTAACGGGCCTCTTCTTCGTCCTCCGGGAGCACTTTCCTGAGAATATATGCAATATATGGCACCGTCCAATCGGGAATGACGACCAAAACTTCCATGATCAAGTCGACCATAGCTGGGATTTCAATTTCAGTCGGATCTATAGGGCTCTTAGGCTGCGGGGGCTCTTCTGTGAAGGGATCCTCTTGAACTGATGGCGTGTGAAGATGCTCTAAGAACACATTACTGGGAATAGGCTCACGCCTGGAGCCTATTTTTGCCAAATCATCAGCTGCTTGATTTTTCAGTCGGGGTATGTGGTGAAGCTCTAACTCTTCAAACTTCTTTTCTAACTTTCTCACTGCATTACAATAGCCAGTCATAGCCGGGCTCCTAATGTCCCACTCCTTCATCACTTGATTGACCACCAAATCCGAGTCGCCATAGACCATTAGGCGACGGACACCGAGTGAAATGGCCATACGCAACCCATATAGAAGTGCTTCATACTCAGCTTCATTGTTGGAGGAATCGAAATGAATCTGGAGAACATAGCTGAGCCTGTCGCCTCGGGGGGATACCAATACTACCCCAGCACCGGAACCATTCAGCATCTTCGATCCATCAAAGAACATGGTCCAATGCTCCGAGTGAATCTGAGTCGGTTGTTGCTGCTCAACCCACTCGGCGAGGAAATCTGCTATTGCTTGGGACTTGATAGCTTTCTTTGCCTCAAACTTGATATCCAATGGAAGGAGTTCAATCGCCCATTTTGCCACTCGACCAGTTGCATCTCTGTTGTTCAGAATTTCTGACAATGGTGCGTCGCTGACGACTGTAATGGAATGATCTCAGAAATAATGTGCAACCTTCTTCGTGGTCATGTAGATTCCATAAACAAGCTTCTGATAATGTGGATATCTCTGCTTGGATGGAGTCAAGACTTCAGAAATATAGTACACTGGGCGCTGAATTTTATAGGCTTTTCCTTCTTCTTCCCGCTCGACCGTGAGTACTATACTGACAACTTGTCTAGTGGCTGCAATATAAAGCAGTAAAGGCTCTTTGCTGATTGGGGCAGCGAGCACCGGCTGGGTGGAAAGCAGGGCTTTGAGCTCTACAAACGCTGCGTCAGCTTCAGGAGTCCACTCGAACTTATCAAATTTCTTCATCAGTCGGTAAAGAGGCAATGCCTTTTCACCGAGACGAGAGATGAATCGACTCAAGGCGGCCAAACAACCAGTAAGCTTCTGAACGTCATGCACATGCACAAGGCGTTTCATTCGGAGGATGGCACCAACTTTCTCTGGGTTCGCATCGATCCCTCGTTCGGAAACGAGGAAACCGAGTAGCTTTCCACCTGGAACTCTGAATGTGCACTTCGACGGATTAAGCTTGATATCATACCTTCTCAGGTTGGCAAAGGTTTTAGTGAGGTCAGTCAGCAGGTCGGAACCTTTACGCGACTTGACCACAATGTCATCCATATATGCTTCCACATTCCGACTGATTTGAGTAAGCAGGCACGTCTAAATCATCCTCATAAACGTGGCACCGGCATTCTTGAGACCGAATGGCATGGTGACATAGCAAAAGCACCCGAATGGGGTGATGAAAGCTGTTTTTATTTCATCGGGTCCATATAGTCGGATCTGATGATACCCGGAATATGCGTCCAGAAAAGACAAACGCTCACACCCCGCAGTTGAATCCACAATCTGGTCGATGCGGGGGAGAGGGAAATGATCTTTCGGGCAGGCCCGACTGATATGCTTGAAATCAATACACATACGAAGTGAATCGTCCTTCTTGGGGACCATGACAACATTAGCGAGCCACTCGGAGTGGTAAATTTCGCGGATGAACTCAGCTGCCAGATGCCGAGCCACCTCCTCGCCGATTGCCTTTCTCTTCTCCACGGCGGACCGACGGAAATGTCTTTAACGGGTTTTGCTTTTGGATTGACTCGCAAACGGTGCTCAGCCAGTCCCCTGGGTACACCCGGCATGTCAGAAGGTTTCCATGCCAAGATGTCCCAGTTCTCACGGAGGAACTGGATGAGCGCTTCTTCCTATTTGCTGTCGAGTGTTGTTGAGATATGAGTAGGAGCAGCATTGGGATTGGTCGGGTGAATATGAACCGACTTTGTTTCACCTGACGACTGAAATGCAGAATCTGTGACAGGCTTCTTGGCTCGCAACAAATCACTCGGATCTGCATTCTTTTGGTATTCTTGCATTTCAACTGCTGCCATTTGTGCATCAGCAATTTTTGAGCCCTTCCGGAGGCACTCTTCTGCCTTCTGCCGATTGCCAGTGACCGTGATCACTCCTCTGGGACCAGGCATCTTCAATTTGAGGTACACGTAACATGGTCGAGCCATAAAACGCGCATATGCAGGCCTGCCCAGAATAGCATGATAAGCACTCTGAAAATCCACTACTTCAAATGTCAACTTTTCCTTACGATAATTCTTCGAATCACCAAAAACCACGTCAAGAGTGATCTGGCCGAGTGATTCGACTTTCTTTCCAGGGATAACGCCATGGAAACTCATGTTGCTCTCGCTAAGCTTGGACATCGGAATGCCCATCCCCTTCAAGGTTTCAGCATAAAGGATATTCAGGCCACTACCACCATCCATCAACACTTTGGTCAGTCGAGTGCCTCCAACAACTGGGGCGACTACCAACGCTTGCCTCCCTGGAGTGGCAACGTGTGCAGGCTGATCAGATTGGTCGAATGTGATAGCTGTTTGTGACCACTTCAAATATGTTGTCATTGCCGGAGCAACCATATTCACTTCTCTGTTGATGACCTTCAGTCGACTTTTGCCTTCAATGTCAGCAAAAATCACCAAAGTAAAATTGACATTGGGGAAACCATCCTCCTCCTCTTTGTCCTCTTCCTTATCAGATTCCTTCTCCTTCTCACTGGGTTGTTTCTCTCGGAACTGCTGGATAAGGAGTCGACACTATCGAGTGGTATGCTTTGGATAAATCAGATTTCCCTCTTCGTATTTCTTGGTATGAATGTGACATGGAAAATCGAACACATCATTTCCGGCTTGATCTTTTACCTTCTTGGGGGTCCAGGGCCCCTTGGGGTTTCCCTTGAATTTACCCTGAGTCATAACCGCTGCAGCCTCACCCGGACCTGCTGGCTCGGCTTTGCGCTTCTGCTTCCGACCTCCTCCGGTGTCTTGGTTGACTGGTTTGCCCTTTCCACTGCGGAGTCGATCCTCTTCTTCTCCGTTAGCATATCGAGTGGCTATTTCCATCATTCGGGTTGGAGTCATGTCTCCTGTCCGACCGAATTTCAGGTTAAGCTCCCGATACCGGACGCCCTCCTTAAAGGCGCAAACTGCTTGATGCTGGGACACATTTTCCACTGTGTGATGCAAAGTGGTCCACCTCTGAATGTAATCTCTCAAGGTCTCATTAGGCTTTTGTACACAATGTTGCAATTCTGCCAATCCCGCCGGTCGTTTGCAAGTACCCTCAAAGGTCCTGACAAACACTCGGGCTAGCTCTTCCCAGTTGAATATACTGGCTGGGGCCAACTGATTCAACCAAGCTCTGGCTGAACCTTCTAACATCAGAGGAAGATGCTTCATGGCCACCTCATCATTTGCACCACCGATTTGAACAGCCACTCGGTAATCCTCCAGCCAAGTGTCAGTCTTGGACTCACCGGTAAACTTGCTAACCCCAGTCGCCAACCTGAAGTTGGGAGGGATCTCAACAGCTCTGATGGCTCTGCTAAAACACTCGGGACCTGAGACATGCACTCTGCTTCCAGTCGGGCGATCTCTGTCAAGACCTTCTCTGTGAGCTCTGTTTCTGTCAACCAGACCTTGAACGAGAATTGACCTTGCATCAAAACCTGTCTCTCTAGGGTCGACTGGAACTCTCCGCTCGCCACTATACGGGCGCCTGTCATCATATTGCCGGGGCACATATGATCCACTCCTCGGAGGAGGGGTAGGCACTCGACGGTGATCATCACGGCCGAGTCGGTGATCATACTGCTCGTGACTCCGACCCGCATACTGCTCTTGGCGATGCCCACGTCCCTCACGCCTCAGGGGCAATCTTGGGCTGTGTGCCGACTGAACTGTATCAGCCATCACAGACCTGCTATGGATTCTGTTGCGAGACTGAGATACCGCTGTATTCTGCTCTCCCGCTGCCCTGAGCAGGGCCCTGATCTGCATCAAACCTCTTCCAGCCTCCGACTGAGACGGCTGAATGGACTCTGCTATACGGGCAGCAGCTGTAAGATTCTGAATCGGAGTGCGGTATACCTGGGGTTCAGGCGGGAATAATTGTCGCTGCCGTCGACTGGACTCAGGGATCTGTCGCCGAGCACGCTCATCAAGTGCATGCTGGAGGTTCTCTAGTCGAGTGCGCTCAGCCAAAGTGGCCAGGCGCGCTGCCTCCAAGGCCTGAGCCTCGGAGGTCTCCCCGACGATAGGCGTGTGAAGTGCCTCCACGTTGCGGCGGTGAAGTTCCTCCCTTTGCTGTGAGGAGAGGGCTTCAGGATGATACTCCTCGTTAACACGTGACGGATCGCCACCGTCACCGCCGCCGTCGCGACGAAACCCGGGTGGGCTGTGTGGCGCATTGACCACCAAGACCTCCACCGCAGGGTCGCTGCTGTCGTATTTGGAAAGGGTCTCGATGGAGCCAGTCGAACAGGCCGTAGAGAGATTCGTCGGGCTCGATTGCCGCGACTTGTGGGGTGGCCGACTGACGTGCCACCGCGTGTTTCACCCACCGCTGAAGCCACGACCGACCGGATCGCTTGCGGCGGCGAACAGCGGGGAGCGAGGACACCACGGGAGCCGACCGATATTGGGTCGACGGTTGCCGCAGAAGGACGCCGTGAACGCACGCGCGAAAGTGCGTTGCCCCGCGGACGGTGAGTGTCTCGACGTCGAGGAGGGCCTCCTGGAGCCAAGCGGAGTCGTCCGCGACAAAAACGAGCGCACCGAGACGGATCTCGCGGCCTTCAGCCAGTCCACCGCCGGAAACCATGATGATGGGAATCAGAAAAAACTGCAACCTCACCGGAAAGTCGCTAAGACGCCTGCCCCACGGTAGGCGCCAACTGTCATGGTTCTTAGCCTGAAAGTAGAAATGGGGTAGGTATGAGGAGGCAAGATCCTAGCTACGGTGAAGTTGTGCACGCAAGATTTACGAGTTCAGGCCCTTCTCGGAGGAAGTAACAGCCCTACGTCTCAGTTCCCGGGGGCTCGGTCGATTGGATTATGCGTGATGTTACAGGGGCTGCGAACCCTTGTGCCAGTGGTGGGGGGTGGCTTATATAGAGTGCGCCAGGACCCCAGCCAGCCCATATTACAAGGGGTTCAATGTACATAAAGATGGGGCGTTACTGGTAACGCCCATAGTAAAGATATATAAATGATCATTAAGACTACAGAGTGAACGCCCGGCCGTTGCCTTACTGAGTAACTTTAGATCTTCTGTATTCCGAGTGATTTATGAGGTGGTCGAGTGAGTATACTCTGGTCGAGTAGGATTGGGTCTTCCGAGTGGAATGCTTCTGGTCGAGTGGATGGTGTTGTCCTTTGAATATCCTTGACTTTAAGGTAATGTCCTTGGGAAGGGTGTCTAGGTCAGGCCTATTACCCTACCCCAGGTACATGTCGTCGTCATGGGGTCCCCTGGATCAGTGGCGAGGGCCGGGCTCAACCCCCAGATAGCTCCGGAATCGGGTGCTTGGGACCCCCAGGGCAAGCGCAGGCTTGGCATGGCCACCCCCGGCATATCTGCTCGGATGCCCCCGCATGCTGGCATGATTTCTCAGGTGATCCTCCTGGTCGGGATTTCTAGGCTGGCAGGGGCGTCCTTGGGGTCCCATGACTAAGGACATGTCGCGGGGGAGCCTGACACCTCTACTGTGATCTACTCCCTCCATTTCAATGAATAAAACGTGCATGCTCCTCAAAATTCAACTTTGCTTTAAATTACATCAATAATATGAATTTTTTGACTTCAAAACTATATCATTGAAACCTTCCTTTCCATATGAATTTGATGGTATGTTTTTATGCCATATAACCCACATTTAGTTGGTCTGGTTAAAGTTGAGTTTAGGGATACATCCGCGCCTAATTCATTGGAATGGAAGGAGTATGTTGTTCGCTTGTGACGGTGACGTCATGCACCCGCGGATGCACACATCCCTTTTGATGAGGGTTGTCACTTGTCAAGAAGTGATGGGGTGCCCTTTTGACTTCAGTCGCGTTTCCGTGCGGCGCCCCTCTCCTGACAGCGGGAGCAGGTGGATGTGCAGCGGCATGTCGCTACAGGGTTTGGCCCCTTTCCGACTAGAGTAAGTATCTACTCGGTACGTACGACGGTTGCCGCATCGAAAGACCGACATCGACCGCCGCTGCGGGGAAGGACAAGGTCGATGCCAGGTCCCCGTGAGCAGGCCGCCCCGTAGCCTCCTACGTCGGCGGCCTCCCTCACCTCACCAACAAAATATTCAGGGCCGCCATCCCGATTCCAGCTATGTGAGGCGATCTGGGTTGGTCAGGGCCGCCCACAACGCCGGAGAAAATGGCAAGGCCCCTCGCCATTGTTGGTCGGATGGGCTTCTCTTACCGGTGTCATCTAGAGATGGCGAGGAGGAGGGAGTGCTCGGGGGCGGTGGTGGTTAGGGTTTACACCCATGTTGCCCCTCTGAGGATGACAAGGGGGTCACGGCTCGATATCAAATCAACTAACTATTTTTTTCTGAGTCAATTGTAAAAAGCGTAACTTCACTTTAGTAGATTTGCATTGGACCCAATATCAGATTTTAGACATGCCAAATCAAACGTTTTTCATGGCAAATTATGTTTGCCGAGGATGACAAGTTTAGTTGGGGAGTATTAAATATTCATGAAAAACGTCAGATTTGCCATGCCTAAAAATCTGATGTCAGACTTTTAGCGTTTCCGTTTGCATTTTTTGAGAAAACATGCATCTGAACTTGCATTTTTTCACTGAACATAACTTGCACTTCTTTCGAAGTCGACTTAGAAACAGACAACTTAGAATTAGCAAAACCCATCGTTCAGGCGTGGGTTGATTGTTGATTATATCTATCGGCGATGCAGGAATAGGTCACGTCCACTGTTCTTGCTTCCCAGTTATCCTTTTCTCCGGTGTCGGCAGGGTCTGCGATTGGACCCATTCAATTCCCTCGCTATCACGACGTGAGCATTGACCCAGCTCGTTCGCCCGATGGACAGATCATACTATCATAGTCATAACAACCTGGACTTGGGGCCGGCAGGTTTAAATTAACTAATTCGCTGCAGTCTAAGCGTTAGTATACGGCATACAGAACCAAACACCGAAGAAATCTGAACATGATGAAATCTGAACAATCATAGTGACCGTCCGGTGAAATGGCACATCACCAGAGGCCCCACCACGTACAGGAAGTTTATCCATATGTCTAGTAGTGCAGGAAAAGTCTGACGGAAGCATGGAAATTTGACTTGATGTTTACTGGAATTCATGTCCCTGGCCAGTACTATGAATCAATCAAAGGGCCGGTGTACATTTTCTACCACCCGCGTGCTCACATCTAAAAAAACAAAGACATCAAAAGGGCATCTCAAATCAGATTAATATTGAGGGAAACAAAAGCCAATACAATGGATAGACCTAGAATGCCCAATGCAAAATTAAATTAAACTAAAAAGCGTACTAGAGATCTGGACACAAACTCTCGTAGGCCCTTCGTTGGCGTCGAATCGGATGTCATCAAAGCAGGGAGAGACCAGAGACCTTATTCCAACACATCATCGTCGCCACCACCTCGCCGATGTCCCAGGAGAAGCAAACACCTAATAAGAAAAATAAAATGAGACAGACGGATCCCCATTCCTCTTGCGGCCGGTGAGGTCATCAGACTGGGAAGAGGAGGGGGACCGAGGCGTTGGCGGAAGTTGTGACAATGTCGGCGTCTAAAGGATTAGGAGGCGGTTGCGTCATGCCATGTCCTTTTATAGCGAGGCCTTGAACAGGCATCATCGATTTGCAAGCGGCATGGTTTGTTTGGCATAACCGTGCATAATCAAGAGATTGTACATGCCTGCTTGAAACAGGCTTTGATATCAATTTATAGACAAAATATGAACCAGAATCCATACAATTGGCAAGAACAGTTACAAAAGATAAACAAATACTCCTTTTGGTCCATATTAATTGTTGCAACTTTTGAACAATTTTAGATCAGATGGAGTAATACATTGAACAACATAAACATGTCAAAAGTGAAAGAAAAAAAAAGGTACATGCGCCATGAGGACGAGGTGTCAACTGCTAGGCAGACGAGAATGGATCGACCATCTGAAGACCATCAACCATGCCGCCTAGCAAGTTCCTGTGTCGCCGCCAGACAATGGTTGTCATTGTTGGATCCAGGTTACGCGTCGTAGTTTGCTGCGATGGTCGGCTTCGTCACCGGCACGACTCGACTTGGTACGCTCTAGCTGGTCGGTTTTGCGAATAGATGGGGACGACATGAGTGTGGGCAGGGGCGGCGAGCGGTGCATCTCTTGGCCATAGTTAGGAGGGCGTTGAGGATGGGTAAGCCAGCTTTTGATCAGCCTGGACATGGTTCGCTGGCATCAGAGCCATACATCTAAAGACGCATAGTCTAATTTGTGGTAGATATCTAATTTATTTCAAAGGCACTCGAGCTAAATTGTTCATGCAACATTTACATGAAAATGCAACATACATCTACAAGTGGCAACATACATTTACGTCATAAAATACAACACCTTAGGTCCTTGTACTACTTGTAAGTTGCCTGGTTTTCTCTTCTCTCAAGCCTAATATATAGCAACTCTAGCTGATGCACCATAGGTGACTCATCATCATAGTAACAGGTAGTATGATGATCAACACACAAAATGGTACTCTAGATAAATCACCATGTGTTGCGATCGCTATATATTATGGAGCTTGTTTCAGAAACAACCTCATATTCTCTAATATGAAGGTTCTGAAGGCATTGTTTGGAGCTTGCTCCAAACCCAGTAGGCAGTGTGGGAAGGAAGTTTCATCTTTTTTGTTCTCCTTGCGCCACAGTCGGGATTTCAAGCAGCGCGGCCTCCCACGCACCGGAGGAGGGGGGGAGACATGACCGTCAACCACTCGATCATTAAATGGCGCGCCCACTTCCTTGGATTTTCTTGGCGGCCCATCGGATTGCTACCACATGACATCATCTCCTCTCGCTTGCTTGTGAAGCCAGGATTCATGTGAGAAATCCAAAAGGAGACGTGTGAGTAGGCCAGGAGGACACGCGTGAGCAGGCCAGAGGCATGTGAGTAGCGCTGCCTCTTTTCTCATCGGGAAACACATCCCTTGATGGCCGCCCACCGCTTGCCGCCTCCCCAACAACCCCCTTAAAGGTGTCTTGGCCTATAAAAGGCCAATGCCCGCCCCTCTCTCCCTTATGCAATCCCCTCCCTGACGCTCTCTCGCTCGCCTCCAATACACCACCTCCTTATCAATGGCGCAACGGAAGGAGCAACCCCTCATCTTTCACGTAAGGAGGAGCAAGAGCAGAAGCAGCCAGATGAACTGGCCCCACTTTGGGCCTTGTACGACATGGCCATGGACGAAGGTCGAAAGGAGGACACGATAATGAAGTGATAGATTTTGGATCACGCGCCCACCCTGGCCCCACCGCCACCATCGCTGAAGCATGACCGGTGTGGGATGAGGCCGCTGAGATGCATTTCCGAGCCATTGAGGCCTGCAATGTTGCAGTCCGTGCATGGCCGGCATGTGTCCACGCCGCTGAGGAGCGTTTCCACAAGATTGCAACGTCGAATGCCGCATTCCCCGTTGCCGCCGTGATAGTTGCAAGTAAATAGTTGTGGGGCTGGAGATTAGTGAAGGACGTGTTTGGTAGCCTTCCCCAGTGAGCCTGGCCCGTGGAGCCTGGCTCAACGAAGCCTGGCTGAGGTAAAACAGCCAGAAAACTAACATCTGCACTTCGTTTGGTTGGCCGCATCTAGTTCTCTTGCATTAGGGGAGCAATTTTGCCATAGAGTTTGGTTGCCCGCATAGGCTCGGCTCACGCAACTACACGATGTTTGGTTCCATGCAACACCTGTTTTCTGGTAACCTCTTCGGCGAGGTGGTGAGGTGACAACGGCATTAAGAATAACCCATAGACACACAACATATCAAGCCGCAGTTTTAAATACAATGCCACACTTAAACATATCAGTTCAAAAGCAAAGCAGTACGATATGAAACTAAACCTGCTGGAGCATATGAAGGGCTGTCCTAGACGTTCACGACAAAGCAGTCGTCTTGCCTCCCGCACTTGGTCACCACTTCAATGCCGTCGTCGTTGAAGACAATGGCCTTGAGCATGTCGGGAGTCAGCAGCTTGAACGTCACCATGTAGTCGATCCTAATCTGATGGATGACGACGAAGGGGCCCCAACCCTGATCGAGGGTGACCCTGCCGACCATCAGCTGGACAATGACCCTCCATGAGTAGTCGGTGTTTGTCCTCAGCTTGAACTGTGTCGGCATGGTCAGGAAGTGCTTGATGAAGTCTAGGGGCATCGGGATGCACTAAAGCTGAGGGGCAAGGATCACCTTCCTGAAGTGGGTTGGACCACCCTCCTTGTGGTAGTGCCCGTAGTTCCAGCACTTGCCTCTAGGGGGCTCCTCCGGCACCTCGCCCTCATCCATGGCCACCTCCTCAGGCGTGGTTGGCACCACCTCCTTGCCCTTGTCCATGGGTGGCACCACCTCCTTGCCCTTGTCCATAGGTGGCACCACCTCCTTGCCCTTGTTCTTCATGTCAATCTACATTACGAAGAGCACACATTATGAAGAGCACAAAGTTCCCAGGTTGATGACCATTAAAACATATCGTCCATAACCCCTTTATTTACCCATCCTCATGTCACTACTTACCCACCATCTCACTCAATTATCTCTTTGTCTCTCACTCTTCCTCCTATTCATCGTCATAAACTCTAGCAGCAACTCCAACCCCATCCCCAACCCCTTCCCTTGGGGCATTGGATGGAGGGCTTTCTTCCTCGGGTGCTCACTCACTGACCGCACTAAGTTTGAGAACACCATGGAAGTCTGCTCGAACTTCAGCAACATGGCAGACATGCAAAAAAGAGTAAGAGGCTTTGGTGAAGAAGGCGACGCTGGAGGAGTTGAAGACACTGATTCCTGACCCAACGAACGGTGCTATGTCAGTCAACATCCTTCAATGGGCCATGAATCAGGCAGACTCCGGTGACGCTCGACAGAGGGCAAGGTGGGCCAAGTACAAAGAGTACACACATCCTCATGACCATTGTATCGTGGCATACTTCACGACAAGGACTATGGTGGAGGTGGAGGAAGAACAAGAAGCGGTGGTGATGGAGGTGGAAGAATAAGTTGCGATGGCGATGGTTGTAAGGGCATCAGAGCCAGGTCACCGAAGCATGCCAATCGATCTGGACTCCAGCGTGGAAAAAGAGACGGTGATGCAGCTCGAGGAGAAGAACAAGGGCAAGGGCACCTGCCACTCCAACCGCCTCCAGGGTCGCCGAGGCTAAGATCTACGACTATTGTGTAAGATTTACCCCCAATCCCCATTACCCTTGTACTCAATCCCGGTCGGCAACCTCAAATCCATCGGTACTACTAATTCATGACGATATTATGATCACTCCTATGGCCATTTACCCTGATTCCCCATTCCCCTAACGCGAATCGAATGCGAATGAGTACGTGAGGAGGTGCAGAAAGTGCTTACCGCCATTACCGAAGTGTCGAAGGTGATGATTTGGATGCCGGTGAAGGGGCCGGACATCGCCTTGCTGTTCTCTAATCTGTTGAACCCCGTCGCCGTCGGTGAGAGTGGAGAGAGCTGTAACGCCCCGAGACCAACGCTCCAGACAGCTTCCATGTTTTTTCGTTATCGTTGTGTGTATTTATTTGTTTGTTGCATTCATCATCGCATTGCATCCGCATGTTTTCATAAAACTTGCATCCGCTCATAGTTGTCGCGTCCCCCTTGCTTTCGTTGACCGTTCCGAGACCAACCACACTTGCAACGTTGCTCCTCGTTTTCTCTCTTGTCTTCTCCGGGGCCTTTTGTCAGACACTTTGGCTTTGTCGACCCCTCTCAGACCACCCCTCGCGCGCGTCCGAAAATTGTCCCGAACCCGACCCGGGTTGTTGTTACCGATGGGTCCGGATCATCCCCTAACATCCCTAAATCATCATCGGTTTCTCGTTGGACTCTCCTAAACTATTTATTCTCGACCGTCCGATTACGGTCGGAGGGACGAGATAGCCCCTAACCTAACCCACTCGCTATATATAGTCTAAAACGAGACCAAATCCCTAATTTCTAGGGATCCTCCTAGCCACCGCCGCCACTCTCTCCCGCATCTTCCTCGGGATCCATCCCCAATCAGCCTAGCTACTTCCTCCAGCCCGCACCCGCAGCCTCCTCCCTCGATCTGCGCAGCCATCCAACCAGCAGCCGCACTCCTTCTTCGTCCCCGTGCAGCAGCGAGCAGTGCCTGACCCCGCCTCGTCTCCGCGCCGCCGACGAGCTTCGTTCAAGATAAGCAGCGCGCCCCTTTCTTTTCCTTTTCTCTCCCTTCCCCTGGTTCTTCTCTCCCCTGACCGCACTGTCTTCCTCTTCTCTGGTTCACAGGAGACCACCATGGCCGCAGCATCAAGCTCCGTCGCCGTCGTTTCGTGCCGGGAATGGATGGATCCATGAGACCCGCGCCCGGATCTGCCTCTGCCGCGTCATTCCACCGCCTAGCCAAGTTCCGCGCCAAGCTGCCTCCCCTGCGTCCTCTGCATCACGCCGCGCCCTTCTTCCTCTGTCGCGGCCCGCGCCATCCTCGGCGAGCAAGCCGCCAGCAGCGCCGCAGCCGTCCTCGTCCACGCGCTCGAGGCGCAGAGCGAGGACCTCGCCGACTTGATCTCCTGCCTCCTTCACCCGCGCGTCGCCAAGGCCCAGTGCAGGCCGCATCCGCTCCTCCTCACCTCGTTCGCCTCTGCTCGGTTCCTCTCGCGCCAAGTCCGCCGCCAGCCGCTGCCGTTGCCTCTGCTTCGAGCCCTACCGCCCGCTGCCTCCTCTGTATCGCCGAGCCTCGCCCGTTCCAGCGCCGCTCCGCGTTGACCGGTCCAGCGCCAGCGTGGACGAGCGCCACTCGCCTGCGCGAGGCCACCTCTGCTCCCGCTGCAGCCCAGCTCCCTCTGCCGCCAAGGCCCAGCGGTGCCTCCCCTTGGCCCGTCACCGCGATCCCCAAGGCCCAGTTCCCTGTAGCCCAATGTGAGCAACTCCCCTCAGCCCAGTACAACTCAGATTCGGCCCATGTATTTTTTTCCCTGCGCTGCGAATTTGTCTAATAATCCAGAGCTGCAGTTTAATAGAAAAAAACCCCTCATGTTCATGCACTTAAAATCTCACAAACCATGCATCGGATTAAAACAACTTGTATATGCAAAATGCTTAGAATTTTATCTAGTTTCATAATATGTGACTTTCATCCATGTTAAAAATGCTAAAACTTGCTGTTTGTTTAATTTTGCTTAAATGCCATGTTAAAATGGTTTATTTCATAATTAAATAACCGTAGCTCCATTTTAAATAAACTTTATATGTAAATGGGGTGGAAAAATGCCTAGATTAACATGCTGCACTTTATTTTCCTGTTTAACAACAATAAAATAGGGTTTTAGGCAGAACAGTACCAAATCTAAAATATGCACATGAGGATTTTCCGGAATTGTTGTTTGTTGTTTCCGGCCTCATTTAACTTGCCTAAATAGTTAGTTTATATATGTTTCACCTCTTGCCATGTTTAATAACATTTAATATTGTTGGGTACACAAACAAGAGTGAACTAAATAAATGAATGTGGTGTTTCGTCAATATGCAACTCGTTGCATATTGAGCTCCACTTAATTGGTAGTATTGTTTGTTGCACTTTGCCATGCTATGCCATGCCTATTTAAACCGGACATGCATCATACTTGATTGTGCATCATGTCATGTTTGTGATTGTGTGTTTACTATGTTGTTTGTTTCTTTCCGGGTTGCTTCTCTCGTTAGCTTCGGTTTCGTTTCGGAGTTGTGAGGATCCGTTCGACTACGTCCGTTTGTCTTCTTCATGGATTCGATCTTCTTCCTTGCGGGATCTCAGGCAAGATGACCATACGCTCGAAATCACTTCTATCTTTGCTTGCTAGTTGCTCGCTCTATCGCTATGCTTGCGCTACCTACCACTTGTTTATCATGCCTCCCTTATTGCCATGTCAAGCCTCTAACCATCCTTTCCTAGCAAACCGTTGTTTGGCTATGTTACCGCTTTTGCTTAGCCCCTCTTATAGCGTTGTTAGTTGCAGGTGAAGTTGAAGATTGCTCCATGTTGGAACATGTTTATGTTGGGATATCACAATATCTCTTATTTTTAATTAATGCACCTATATACTTGGTAAAGGGTGGAAGGCTCGGCCTTATGCCTGGTGTTTTGTTCCACTCTTGCCGCCCTAGTTTCCGTCATACCGGTGTTATGTTCCTTGATTTTGCGTTCCTTACGCGGTTGGGTGATTTATGGGACCCGGCCCCTCGACAGTTCGCTTGGAATAAAAGTCCTCCAGCAAGGCCCAACCTTGGTTTTACATTTGCCTCACCTAGCCTTTTTTCCCTTGGGTTTCCGGAGCCCGAGGGTCAGATTTACTTACCCCCCCCCCCGGGCCAGTGCTCCTCCGAGTGTTTGTCCAAACTATAGCCCTTTGCAGCGCCACCTCAGGGAAACTTGAGGGCTGGTTTTAGTTGTACGGACTGCTCATCCGGTGTGCCCCGAGAACGAGATATGTGCAGCTCCTATCGGGATTTGTCGGCACATTCGGGCGGCTTTGCTGGTCTTGTTTTACCATTGTCGAAATGTCTTGTAACCGGGATTCCGAGACTGATCGGGTCTTCCCGGGAGAAGGTTTATCCTTCGTTGACCGTGAGAGCTTATAATGGGCTAAGTTGGGACACCCCTGCAGGGTATAAACTTTCGAGAGCCGTGCCCGCGGTTATGTGGCAGATGGGAATTTGTTAATATCCGGTTGTAGAGAACTTGACACTTGACTTAACTAAAATGCATCAACTGCGTGTGTAGCCATGATGGTCTCTTTTCGGCGGAGTCCGGGAAGTGAACACGGTTTTTGGGTTATGTTTGACGTAAGTAGGAGTTCAGGATCACTTCTTGATCATTACTAGTTGACGACCGTTCCGTTGCTCCTCTTCTCGCTCTTATTTGCGTATGTTAGCCACCATACATGCTAGTCCTTGCTGCAGCTCCACCTCACTACCCTTTCCTACCCATAAGCTTAAATAGTCTTGATCTCGCGGGTGTGAGATTGCTGAGTCGTCGTGACTCACAGATACTTCCAAAACAGTTGCAGGTGCCGACGATACTAGTGCAGGCGATGCTACCCAGCTCAAGTGAGAGCTCGATGAAGAACATGGTCGTTACTATGTTTCGTTTCCTGATGATCAGTAGTGGAGCCCAGTTGGGACGATCGGGGATCTAGCATTTGGGGTTGTCTTCTTTTTATTTGGTTTTGACCGTAGTCGGTCTATGTGTGTATCTTGAATGATGTATGAATTTATTTATGTATTGTGGGAAGTGGCGATTGTAAACCAACTCTTTATCCCATTCTTGTTCATTACATGGGATTGTGTGAAGATGACCCTTCTTGCGACAAAACCACAATGCGGTTATGCCTCTAAGTCATGCCTCGACACGTGGGAGATATAGCCGCATCGTGGGCGTTACAAGTTGGTAATCAGAGCCATCCCCGACTTAGGAGCCCCCTGCTTGATCGAATCGCTGGCGTTGTTGAGTCTAGAACAAAAATGTTTTGAGTCTTAGGATTATATATATCGGAGAGTAGGATTCTTTTTACTCCTCAGTCCCTTCGTCGCTCTAGTGAGGCCTCCTGACGTAGAAGTTTTGACTCTTCTCTCCTCAAATTTCACAAAAAAAAAAATTTAGGATCACGCGGGTATCTTGGAATCGTTCCGATGGTTTTGTGACGAGAACATTGTTCTTGGTGCCTCCTGACATTTAGGGGTTGTGGCAGTGTCCCAGGGAGTTGAGCTCCGAGGTGTTGTCGTCACAATTTTATCGTTGCAGTTCTGGAATACCTGAGTTTCGCCGACATCGAAAATCTCTTTTATGCAGTTGTTGGTGAGATCACCTCGACGCCACCCAGTACTGGGGCGGGAGTTCGGGAGTATTGCCATAACTCGTATAACGGATGCTTTTCGAAGGTTGAGGTAAACGATTTCTGAAGGTTTCTTGGTTATGTGTTGACGGATGGATACAGCTGGATCTAGGGATTGTTAGTTTGGGTGAGATATTTTGTGTCCCCTGTATCCCCAACACCAGATTGCATAACCAGAAAGTTTTAGGAGTTTATAAGTGGGAATTCAAGTATCTCGTAGGATATCTTTCCAACACACACATGATATGATATGGGATCTATCATATGTTTGTTTCCGGCTTATTCTGCGAGCCAATCCTTTGTTTTGTTTTAAGTTGTGGTATTCGAGTTGCTTCGAAGTCAAGTGTTGATTCCATACCTTTCCTAAGTTGTGTTCTCATACTTCTATGTGAATACCAATCCTTCTTGATCATCGAGATTGTCATGCCAATTCTTTCCAACCGACGTGCTCTTTTTCAAGTGGATCCGATCATTTCAACATTCGCGAGATCAATTCTCAGTTCTTTGCAACGGTGTTTGCTTCATCTGTCCCAAGTTGTCTTTGTTTTCCCGCCCTCCCACCCTTTTCTTCAAGGACTCAGATTTCTTAATCAAGTATCCTTTTTATTGATGCGAAGTCTCTTCATTCTTTTCTTTCAATGTTCTTATCCGGTGATTTCCCATGAAGATACTAACGGAGCTTCAAGTTTATTATTCTTCGTTCTTTTTCTTCTCCGGTGGACTCAAGTCAAGCTTTCAGTGTTGATCGTATTCTTTTCCTCGTTTCAAATGCTTTCTCATGTCGGTGCATCTCTTAATCATTCACCTCTTGCTATTCATGTTATATGGAGTGCTGAAGATATCTCAGAAGATTCGCATTTCCATTCCCAATCCGTTCAAGCTATCTCGAGGTTGTTATCTCTTTTGAGCCATTTAATTCAACCGGAGCAATCTTTCTTTTAATCATTCAACGGTGTATATTTTGAGTGGGCCCTAACCCACAGGTCTTTTTCCAGGATCTAACCTGACTCTTCTAATTCTTTTCGGAGTTATTCTCAAATTCATTGCAAAGTTTGACGTAAGAATGAGTTATCATCAGTCAAATGTCTTTCTCCAAGATCTTTCAAATTCTTTTCGTCGTTGGTTCAACCTTTCCAATTTTCATTCCGGAGTGCCTCAACAATTCATGGTGGTGTTTCTCATCGTGATTCTCAACATTTGAAGACCGAAGAAGAGTTTCTCTTAAATCTTGCTCCATTCTCTTCAAGATTCATGGTTCTAGCTTGATGCCATCCTCTCATAATTGTTTTCGATTGCGAGAATTCTTTTCACCCATCCGAAGCAATTCAAGAGTCTTTTCAGTTTGATTCTCCTGATCTCATCATCTCAGAATTATTCATTCTCAGCTTTCGGATCTCGTTCCCCAAATCTTACGGTGCACCGCTTAAGTATTCCCTAGTCAGCTCGTGATCTCTTCATTCTCTTGTATATAAATTTTCCCCAAGTATCTCCGTTCATTTTCTAATTCTCCCCGGTGTTTCCTTATCTTTTCTTCGTTCATTTTAAATTCTTACGGTGGTTCGTTCAAGAGTTCTCTTCCTTCGTTATCATATAGATTCATTCGTTCTTTCCAATCCTACCGGTGGTTTGTTGAAGTCCTTCCCAAGTTTACGCTATATCTCTCTTAATCCTTTCTACAAGAATAGGTAGTATGCCAAATCCGTTGCTTGTCATCAATTTAAATTGGTGAAGGATATGCATAACGTAATTCTTATTATGGTTTCATCCAAGTGATCTAGTTTCTTCTTTCCAGAGTTGTTCATCATGTCACATTTCTCGGTTCGAGATGCTTCATCTTTTTTTTCCGGAGTTCCAAGTTTTCCGCATTATCTTATCGTTGGGAAGCTCCATCTAAATCATCGCAAGGCTTCACCTTGTGTTTTCAAATTCTCTTTCTTTCTATCATCCTTTTATTACCGGAGTTCTTCATGTAGGCTATACATGGTGGTTCGTCAAGTATTCTTTTAATTCTTCAATTGCTCTTCAAGATTTCTCTCGAAGTTAAGATCCGCCAAGCTATACTCAAAGATAAACATGGTGTTCAACACATGTTTTGCTTTGAGGAGTTCAAGCATTCTTCATCTTGCATTCCGAAGTGCAATTCTTTCTACCTTATCTCTTGAGATGGTGTTATGTCATTCTTGAAAATTTCCCTTCACGATTCAAGTTGTCAAGAATAAGATATTTTAAATCCATCATTTTCTCTTCGTTCAGGAGATGGTCTCAACCTATCAATCCCTCCATTGGAGTTATCTTGGTAAAGATTTCACCTAAAGCTTTCCCTAAGGAATGTTGCTATTCTGGTGCTTATCAATGATCCAAGTTTTCTCATATCCTCTTGGTGAAAGAAGTTTTTCATCTCGCTGGTGTTATCAATTATATTATTTGTTTTCGTTAGTGGCAGAATTGCAACTCAAATTTTGAGGTCCTTTTCATAAGCCCACTACAAGCTTATCCTTTGGCTGTTGGTTTTCCAACAACTCCATTCTAACCTTCCTGGAAGGGTGCTTTCCAAGATAATTTGTGGCAGAAGTTGGCATTTTCTTCTCCATTCCTTTATTCCAATGATCTATCTTCTATTTTTTTCTTCCGGAGGCATGGTGATGTTGCTCTCTTCACTCATCATCTCGAATTGTAGAGGTCATGTTCTTTTCTTACTTATCCATTTAACCGGAGTGTTGTGTCTACCATTCCTCTTTTAACCGGAGTCTCATCAAAGTGCTTTCATTTTGCCAAGTTCATATTCTACCCCTCCCATTTTCCAACCGGAGCGTTATCGTAATTGATCATTATCGTTCCTTGTACATCTCGTTTCAACCGGAGTGCTTGCATGTACTTCTCGTCCATTGTTCTCGTCATTCATAGCTTTGCAAACTCCAATGTTCACATGGAGTTCCTTGTTTCTCTTTTCTACCGGTTCTTTCATATTCCTTTTGATCCGTTAAGCTCTTGTTCCATATTCTTCAACCTACAAAGGTTCTCGCAATGTTCCTTGTTCCTCTTTGATAACGGAGTGTTTTCAATCTCGTTCATCTCCCTTGTATTCTCTCTTTTCGTTCGTTCAATCTCTCAAGGTTCGCGGTTTCACTCGTTTGTCAAAGAAGCAACTTAGCCTTACCTCTTCTCTTCCTCTTCCGCTTTTCTCCGGTGCCATCCTAGATCTCGGGACGAGATCCTCTTGTAGTGGTGGAGTGTTGTAACGCCCCGAGACCGACTCTCCAGACGGCTTCCATGTTTTTTCGTTATCGTTGTGTGTATTTATTTGTTTGTTGCATTCATCATCGCATTGCATCCGCATGTTTTCATAAAACTTGCATCCGCTCATAGTTGTCGCGTCCCCCCTTGCTTTCGTTGACTATTTCGAGACCAACCACACTTGCAACGTTGCTCCTCGTTTTCTCTCTTGTCTTCTCCGGGGCCTTTTGTCAGACACTTTGGCTTTGTCGACCCCTCTCAGACCACCCCTCGCGCGCGTCCGAAAATTGTCCCGAACCCGACCCGGGTTGTTGTTACCGATGGGTCCGGATCATCCCCTAACATCCCTAAATCATCATCGGTTTCTCGTTGGACTCTCCTAAACTATTTATTCTTGACCGTTCGATTACGATCGGAGGGACAAGATAGCCCCTAACCTAACCCACTCGCTATATATAGTCTAAACCGAGACCAAATCCCTAATTTCTAGGGATCCTTCTAGCCACCGCCGCCACTCTCTCCCGCATCTTCCTCGGGATCCATCCCCAATAGCCTAGCTACTTCCTCCAGCCCGCACCCGCAGCCTCCTCCCTCGATCTGCGCAGCCATCCAACCAGCTGTTGGTGATCGTAGCAGAATTTTAAAATTTTCTACGCATCACCAAGATCAATCTATGGAGTTTACTAGCAACGAGAGGGAAGGAGTGCATCTACATACCCTTGTAGATCGCGAGCGGAAGCGTTCAAGTGAACGGGGTTGATGGAGTCGTACTTGTCGTGATCCAAATCACCGATGACCGAGTGCCGAACGGACGGCACCTCCGCGTTCAACACACGTACGGAGCAGCGACGTCTCCTCCTTCTTGATCCAGCAAGGGGGAAGGAGAGGTTGATGGAGATCCAGCAGCACGACAGCGTGGTGGTGGAAGTAGCGGGGATCCCGGCAGGGCTTCGCCAAGCGCAAGCGGGAGGGAGAGGTGTCACGGGAGGGAGAGGGAGGCGCCAGGGGCTGTGGTCCGGCTGCCCTCCCTCCCCCCACTATTTATAGGGGCCCTGGGGGGCGCCGGCCCCCTGGAGATCCCATCTGAGGGGGGGGGCGGCGGCCAAGGGGGTGACTTGCCCCCCAAGCCAAGTGGGGCGCCCCCCACCCCCAGGGTTTCCAACCCTAGGCGCAGGGGAGGCCCAAGAGGGGCGCACCAGCCCACCAGTGGCTGGTTCCCCTTCCCACTTCAGCCCATGGGGCCCTCCGGGACAGGTGGCCCCACCCGGTGGACCCCCGGGACCCTTCCGGTGGTCCCGGTACAATACCGATAACCCCCGAAACTTTCCTGGTGGCCGAAACTGGACTTCCTATATATAATTCTTCACCTCCGGACCATTCCGGAACTCCTCGTGACGTCCGGGATCTCATCCGGGACTCCGAACAACTTTCGGGTTTCCGCATACTAATATCTCTACAACCCTAGCGTCACCGAACCTTAAGTGTGTAGACCCTACGGGTTCAGGAGACATGCAGACATGACCGAGACGACTCTCCGGTCAATAACCAACAGTGGGATCTGGATACCCATGTTGGCTCCCACATGTTCCACGATGATCTCATCGGATGAACCACGATGTCGAGGATTCAATCAATCCCGTATACAATTCCCTTTGTCAATTGGTACGTTACTTGCCCGAGATTTGATCGTCGGTATCCCAATACCTCGTTCAATCTCGTTACCGGCAAGTCACTTTACTCATACCATAATGCATAATCCCGTGACCAGACACTTGGTCACATTGAGCTCATTATGATGATGCATTACCGAGTGGGCCCAGAGATACCTCTCCGTCATACGGAGTGACAAATCCGAGTCTCGATCCGTGCCAACCCAACAGACACTTTTGGAGATACACGTAGTGCACCTTTATAGTCACCCAGTTACGTTGTGACGTTTGGTACACCCAAAGCACTCCTACGGCATCCGGGAGTTGCACGATCTCATGGTCTAAGGAAATGATACTTGACATTGGAAAAGCTCTAGCAAACGAACTACATGATCTTTGTGCTATGCTTAGGATTGGGTCTTGTCCATCACATCATTCTCCTAATGATGTGATCCCGTTATCAATGACATCCAATGTCCATAGTCAGGAAACCATGACTATTTGTTGATCAACGAGCTAGTCAACTAGAGGCTCACTAGGGACATGTTGCGGTCTATGTATTCACACATGTATTACGATTTCCGGATAACACAATTATAGCATGAACAATAGACAATTATCATGAACAAGGAAATATAATAATAACCATTTTATTATTGCCTCTAGGGCATATTTCCAACACCAGCAGCCGCACTCCTTCTTCGTCCCCGTGCAGCAGCGAGCAGTGCCTGGCCCCGCCTCGTCTCCGCGCCGCCGACGAGCTTCGTTCAAGATAAGCAGCGCGCCCCTTTCTTTTCCTCTTCTCTCCCTTCCCCTGGTTCTTCTCTCCCCTAACCGCACTGTCTTCCTCTTCTCTGGTTCACAGGAGACCACCATGGCCGCAGCATCAAGCTCCGTCGCCGTCGTTTCGTGCCGGGAATGGATGGATCCATGAGACCCGCGCCCGGATCTGCCTCTGCCGCGTCATTCCGCCGCCTAGCCAAGTTCCGCGCCAAGCTGCCTCCCCTGCGTCCTCTGCATCGCGCCGCGCCCTTGTTCCTCTGCCGCGGCCCGCGCCATCCTCGGCGAGCAAGCCGCCAGCAGCGCCGCAGCCATCCTCGTCCACGCGCTCGAGGCGTCGAGCAAGGACCTCGCCGGCTCGATCTCCTGCCTCCTTCACCCACGCGTCGCCAGGGCCCAGTGCAGGCTGCATCCGCTCCTCCTCACCTCGTTCGCCTCTACTCGGTTCCTCTCGCGCCAAGTCCGCCGCCAGCCGCTGCCGTTGCCTCTGCTTCGAGCCCTACCGCCCGCCGCCTCCTCTATATCGCCGAGCCTCGCCCGTTCCAGCGCCGCTCCGCGTTGACCGGTCCAGCGCCAGCGTGGACAAGCGCCACTCGCCTGCGCGAGGCCACCTCTGCTCCCGCTGCAGCCCAGCTCCCTCTGCCGCCAAGGCCCAATGGTGCCTCCCCTTGGCCCGTCACCGCGATCCCCAAGGCCCAGTTCCCTGTAGCCCAATGTGAGCAACTCCCCTCAGCCCAGTACAACTCAGATTCGGCCCATGTATTTTTTTCCCTGCGCTGCGAATTTGTCTAATAATCCAGAGCTGCAGTTTAATAGAAAAAACCCCCTCATGTTCATGCACTTAAAATCTCACAAACCATGCATCGGATTAAAACAACTTATATATGCAAAATGCTTAGAATTTTATCTAGTTTCATAATATGTGACTTTGATCCATGTTAAAAATGCTAAAACTTGCTGTTTGTTTAATTTTGCTTAAATGCCATGTTAAAATGGTTTATTTCATAATTAAATAACCGTAGCTCCATTTTAAATAAACTTTATATGTAAATGGGGTGGAAAAATGCCTAGATTAACATGCTGCACTTTATTTTCCTGTTTAACAACAATAAAATAGGGTTTTAGGCAGAACAGTACCAAATCTAAAATATGCACATGAGGATTTTCCGGAATTGTTGTTTGTTGTTTCCGGCCTCATTTAACTTGCCTAAATAGTTAGTTTATATATGTTTCACCTCTTGCCATGTTTAATAACATTTAATATTGTTGGGTACATAAACAAGAGTGAACTAAATAAATGAATGTGGTGTTTCGTCAATATGCAACTCGTTGCATATTAAGCTCCACTTAATTGGTAGTATTGTTTGTTGCACTTTGCCATGCTATGCCATGCCTATTTAAACCGGACATGCATCATACTTGATTGTGCATCATGTCATGTTTGTGATTGTGTGTTTACTATGTTGTTTGTTTCTTTCCGGGTTGCTTCTCTCGTTAGCTTCGGTTTCGTTCCGGAGTTGTGAGGATCCGTTCGACTACGTCTGTTTGTCTTCTTCATGGATTCGATCTTCTTCCTTGCGGGATCTCCGGCAAGATGACCATACCCTCGAAATCACTTCTATCTTTGCTTGCTAGTTGCTCGCTCTATCGCTATGCTTGCGCTACCTACCACTTGTTTATCATGCCTCCCTTATTGCCATGTCAATCCTCTAACCATCCTTTCCTAGCAAACCGTTGTTTGGCTATGTTACCGCTTTTGCTCAGCCCCTCTTATAGCGTTGTTAGTTGCAGGTGAAGTTGAAGATTGCTCCATGTTGGAACATGTTTATGTTGGGATATCACAATATCTCTTATTTTTAATTAATGCACCTATATACTTGGTAAAGGGTGGAAGGCTCGGCCTTATGCCTGGTGTTTTGTTCCACTCCTACCGCCCTAGTTTCCGTCATACCGGTGTTATGTTCCTTGATTTTGCGTTCCTTACGCGGTTGGGTGATTTATGGGACCCCCTTGACAGTTCTCTTTGAATAAAACTCCTCCAGCAAGGCCCAACCTTGGCTTTACATTTGCCTCACCTAGCCTTTTTTTCCCTTGGGTTTCCGGAGCCCGAGGGTCATCTTTACTTACCCCCCCCCGGGCCAGTGCTCCTCCGAGTGTTGGTCCAAACTAGAGCCCTTTGCAGCGCCACCTCGGGGAAACTTGAGGGCTGGTTTTAGTTGTACGGACTGCTCATCCGGTGTGCCCCGAGAACGAGATATGTGCAGCTCCTATCGGGATTTGTCGGCACATTCGGGCGGCTTTGATGGTCTTGTTTTACCATTGTCAAAATGTCTTGTAACCGGGATTCTGAGACTGATCGGGTCTGCCCGGGAGAAGGTTTATCCTTCGTTGACCGTGAGAGCTTATAATGGGCTAAGTTGGGACACCCCTGCAGGGTATAAACTTTCGAGAGCCGTGCCCGCGGTTATGTGGCAGATGGGAATTTGTTAATATCCGGTTGTAGAGAACTTGACACTTGACTTAACTAAAACGCATCAACCGCGTGTGTAGCCGTGATGGTCTCTTTTCGGCGGAGTCCAGGAAGTGAACACGGTTTTTGGGTTATGTTTGACGTAAGTAGGAGTTCAGGATCACTTCTTGATCATTACTAGTTGACGATCGTTCCGTTGCTCCTCTTCTCGCTCTTATTTGCGTATGTTAGCCACCATACATGCTAGTGCTTGCTGCAGCTCCACCTCACTACCCTTTCCTACCCGTAAGCTTAAATAGTCTTGATCTCGCGGGTGTGAGATTGCTGAGTCCTCGTGACTCACAGATACTTCCAAAACAGTTGCAGCTGCCGACGATACCAGTGCAGGCGATGCTACCTAGCTCAAGTGAGAGCTCGATGAAGAACTTGGTCATTACTATGTTTCGTTTCCTGATGATCAGTAGTGGAGCCCAGTTGGGACGATCGGGGATCTAGCATTTGGGGTTGTCTTCTTTTTATTTGGTTTTGACCGTAGTCGCTCTATGTGTGTATCTTGAATGATGTATGAAGTTATTTATGTATTGGGTGAAGTAGCGATTGTAAGCCAACTCTTTATCCCATTCTTGTTCATTACATGGGATTGTGTGAAGATGACCCTTCTTGCGACAAAACCACAATGCGGTTATGCCTCTAAGTCGTGCCTCGACACGTGGGAGATATAGCCGAACCGTGGGCGTTACAAGAGGGGAGAGAGAGCGGTCAGGGAAGGTGCGGGTAATAACTCCCAGCGCTTCAGGAAGTAACACGGCTTCTCAAGCGTGGCCCTCACGTGCATGCACTGCCGCCCACGTGCATCGCGTGGGCCTGGCTCTGGAGAAATTGCCCATTCCATCATTTCTAGCAAGACAGGCCTGAGGTACTTTGAGTTCCGTGCTATGCATGTCCAACAGTGAACGCAGGCAACCAAACGGACCACAATCTCCCTCCGCGGGCCTGGTTGGCCTATATGCAGGCAACCAAACATGTCCTAAATAAATTAGCTATTCTATGGATGTAGGTTACAGTGCAACTAACTTTCCTACCCTATTTGTAGAATGAAATCCATGCTTCTAGATGTGTTCTATGAATCAAATATGTTCGGGGATTACCGTGGAAGAATCTATGACCCAAGGACAGGTAGGTCCTACTTGCACGGAATTTATGCAACTTGAGTTTTGGCGATTCTAATATTGTCAAAGCCCGGTTCAGCCTCCATATCTTTTAACGGTCACCTGCATAGCATTTTTGGCAATTCAAATTATGCCAAATCTATACTAGTACTACATAACACATGTGGTAAGCAATCCAAACAATTAAAAAAACTCAGTTCTACTAGTTGCTCTAGCATTTAGATTTGCATGCTTTGGTGGAGGTTTTCTTTGCCTTTCTTCTTTAATATATGATATCTAGGGATATTGCTCAAGCTTGACATATCTAGGGCTTTTGACTCTCTGTCATGGCCATTCCTTTTCGAGGTGCTGCGGGCCAAAGGTTTTTCTGATCGGTGGAGGTGTTGGATAGCTACCCTTCTATATGCTGCCAGCACTCGAGTGGTTGTTAACGGGGCAGCAGGGGAGAAATTTATGCATGCTTGCGGGCTTAGACGGGGAGATTCGATCTCGCCCCTGCTGTTTGTCATCACAATGGACGTGCTCACAGCAATCTTCATCAAATCGCATGTGCACAGATGCTCAGTAAGTGCTACCTCTTGAGCACTGCGTTGGTTTTCCCTTGAAGAGGAAAGGGTGATGCAACAAAGTAGCGTAAGTATTTCCCTCAGTTTTTGAGAACCAAGGTATCAATCCAGTAGGACGCTACGCGCGAGTCCCCCGCACCTACACAAAACAAATAAATCCTCGCAACCAACGCGATAAGGGGTTGTCAATCCCTTCACGGTCACTTACGAGAGTGAGATCTGATAGATATGATAGGATAATATTTTTGGTATTTTTATGATAAAGATGCAAAGTAAAATAGAAAGCAAAGTAAAAAGCAACGGAAATAACTAAGTGTTGGAAGATTAATATGATGAAGATAGACCCGGGGGCCATAGGTTTCACTAGTGGCTTCTCTCAAGAGCATAAGTATTTACGGTGGGTGAACAAATTACTATTGAGCAATTGACATAACTGAGCATAGTTATGAGAATATCTAGGTATGATCATGTATATAGGCATCACGTCCGAGACAAGTAGACCGACTCCTGCCTGCATCTACTACTATTACTCCACACATCGACCGCTATCCAGCATGCATCTAGAGTATTAAGTTCATAAGAACAGAGTAACGCCTTAAGCAAGATGACATGATGTAGAGGGATAAATTCATGCAATATGATAAAAACCCATCTTGTTATCCTCGATGGCAACAATACAATATGCGCCTTGTTGCCCCTACTGTCACTGGGAAAGGACACCGCAAGATTGAACCCAAAGCTAAGCACTTCTCCCATTGCAAGAAAGATCAATCTAGTAGGCCAAACCAAACTAATAATTCGAAGAGACTTGCAAAGATAACCAATCATACATAAAAGAATTCAGAGAAGATTCAAATATTGTTCATAGATAATCTTGATCATAAACCCACAATTCATCGGTCTCAACAAACACACCGCAACCCAGTTCTCACGGAGGAACTGGATGAGCGCTTCTTCCTATTTGCTGTCGAGTGTTATTGAGATATGAGTAGGAGCAGCATTGGGATTGGTCGGGTGAATATGAACCGACTTTGTTTCACCTGACGACTGAAATGCAGAATCTGTGGCAGGCTTCTGGGCTCGCAACAAGTCACTCAGATCTGCATTCTTTTGGTATTCTTGCATTTCAACTGCTGCCATTTGTGCATCAGCAATTTTTGAGCCCTTCTGGAGGCACTCTTCTGCCTTCTGCCGATTGCTAGTGATCGTGATCACTCCTCTGGGACCAGGCATCTTCAATTTGAGGTACACATAACATGGTCGAGCCATAAAACGCACATATGCAGGCCTGCCCAGAATAGCATGAGAAGCACTCTGAAAATCCACTACTTCAAATGTCAACTTTTCCACGTCAAGAGTGATCTGGCCGAGTGATTCGACTTTCTTTCCAGGGATAACGCCATGGAAACTCATGTTGCTCTCGCTAAGCTTGGACATCGGAATGCCCATCCCCTTCAAGGTTTCAGCATAAAGGATATTCAGGCCACTACCACCATCCATCAACACTTTGGTCAGTCGAGTGCCTCCAACAACTGGGGCGACTACCAACGCTTGCCTCCCTGGAGTGGGAACGTGTGTAGGATGATCAGATTGGTCGAATGTGATAGATGTTTGTGACCACTTCAAATATGTTGTCATTGCCGGAGCAACCATATTCACTTCTCTGTTGATGACCTTCAGTCGACTTTTGCCTTCAATTTCAGCAAAAATCACCAAAGTAGAATTGACATTGGGGAAACCATCCTCCTCCTCTTTGTCCTCTTCCTTATCAGATTTCTTCTCCTTCTCACTAGGTTGTTTCTCTCGGAACAGCTGGATAAGGAGTCGACACTATCGAGTGGTATGCTTTGGATAAATCAGATTTCCCTCTTCGTCTTTCTTGGTATGAATGTGACATGGAAAATCCAGCACATCATTTCCGGCTTGATATTTTACCTTCTTGGGGGTCCAGGGCCCCTTGGGGTTTCCCTTGAATTTACCCTGAGTCATAACCGCTGCAGCCTCACCAGGACCTGCTGGCTTGGCTTTGCGCTTCTGCTTCCGACCTCCTCCGGTGTCTTGGGCGACTGGTTTGCCCTTTCCACTGCGGAGTCGATCCTCTTCTTCTCCGTTAGCGTACCGAGTGGCTATTTCCATCATTCGGGTCAGAGTCATGTCTCCTGTCCGACCGAATTTCAGGTTAAGCTCCTGATACCGGACGCCCTCCTTAAAGGCGCAAACTGCTTGATGCTGAGACACATTTTCCACTGTGTGATGCAAAGTGGTCCACCTCTGAATGTAATCTCTCAAGGTCTCATTAGGATTTTGTACACAATGTTGCAATTCTGCCAACCCTGCCGGTCGTTTGCAAGTACCCTCAAAGGTCCTAACAAACACTCGGGCTAGCTCTTCCCACCTGAATATACTGCCTGGGGCCAACTGATTCAACCAAGCTCTGGCTGAACCTTCTAACATCAGAGGAAGATGCTTCATGGCCACCTCATCATTTCCACCACCGATTTGAACAGCCACTCGGTAATCCTCCAGCCAAGTGTCAGGCTTGGACTCACCGGTAAACTTGCTAACCCCAGTCGCCAACCTAAAGTTGGGAGGGATCTCAACAGCTCTGATGGCTCTGCTAAAACACTCGGGACCTGAGACATGCACTCTGCTTCCAGTCGGGCGATCTCTGTCAAGACCTTCTCTATGAGCTCTGTTTCTGTCAACCAGACCTTGAACGAGAATTGACCTTGCATCAAAACCTGGCTCTGTATGGTCGACTGGAACTCTCCGCTTGCCACTGTACGGGCGCCTGTCATCATATTGCCGCGGCACATATGATCCACTCCCCGGAGGAGGGGTAGGCACTCGACGGTGATCATCACGGCGGAGTCGGTGATCATACTGCTCGTGACTCCGACCCACATACTGCTCTTGGCGATGCCCACGTCCCTCACGCGTCAGGGGCAATCTTGGCCTGTGTGCCGACTGAACTGTATCAGCCATCATAGACCTGCTATGGATTCTGTTGCGAGACTGAGATACCGCTGTATTCAGCTCTCCCGCTGCCCTGAGCAGGGCCCTAATCTGCATCAAACCTCTTCCAGCCTCCAACTAAGACGGCTTAATGGACTCTGCTATACGGGCAGCAGCTGTAAGATTCTGAATCGGAGTGTTGTATACCTGGGGTTCAGGCGGGAATAATTGTCGCTGCCGTCGACTGGACTCAGGGATCTGCCGCCGAGCACGCTCATCAAGTGCATGCTGGAGGTTCTCCAGTCGAGTGCGCTCAGCCAAAGTGGCCAGGCGCGCTGCCTCCAAGGCCTGAGCCTCGGAGGTCTCCCCGACGATAGGCGTGTGAAGTGCCTCCACGTTGCGGCGGTGAAGTTCCTCCCTTTGCTGTGAGGAGAGGGCTTCAGGATGATACTCCTCGTTAACACGTGACGGATCGCCACCGTCACCGCCGCCGTCGCGACGAAACCCGGGTGGGCTGTGTGGCGCATTGACCACCAAGACCTCCACCGCAGGGTCGCTGCTGTCGTATTTGGAAAGGGTCTCGATGGAGCCAGTTGAACAGGCCGTAGAGAGATTCGTCGGGCTCGATTGCCGCGACTTGTGGGGTGGCCGACTGACGTGCCACCGCGTGTTTCACCCACCGCTGAAGCCACGACCGACCGGATCGCTTGCGGCGGCGAACAGCGGGGAGCGAGGACACCACGGGAGCCGACCGATATTGGGTCGACGGCTGCCGCAGAAGGACGCCGTGAACGCACGCACGAAAGTGCGTTTCCCCGCGGACGGTGAGTGTCTCGACATCGAGGGGGGCCTCCTGGAGCCAAGCGGAGTCGTCCGCGACAAAAACGAGCGCGCCGAGACGGATCTCGCGGCCTTCAGCCAGTCCACCGCCGGAAACCATGATGATGGGAATCAGAAAAAACTGCAACCTCACCGGAAAGTCGCTAAGACGCCTGCCCCATGGTGGGCGCCAACTGTCATGGTTCTAAGCCTGAAAGTAGAATCGGGGTAGGTATGAGGAGGCAAGATCCTAGCTACGGTGAAGTTGTGCACGCAAGATTTACGAGTTCAGGCCCTTCTCGGAGGAAGTAACAGCCCTACGTCTCAGTTCCCGGGGGCTCGGTCGATTGGATTATGCGTGATGTTACAGGGGCTGCGAACCCTTGTGCCAGTGGTGGGGGGTGGCTTATATAGAGTGCGCCAGGACCCCAGCCAGCCCATATTACAAGGGGTTCAATGTACATAAAGATGGGGTGTTACTGGTAACGCCCATAGTAAAGATATATAAATGATCATTAAGACTACAGAGTGAACGCCCGACCGTTGCCTTACTGAGTGACTTTAGATCTTCTGTATTCCGAGTGATTTATGAGGTGGTCGAGTGAGTATACTCTGGTCGAGTAGGATTGGGTCTTTCGAGTGGAATGCTTCTGGTCGAGTGGATGGTGTTGTCCTTTGAATATCCTTGACTTTAAGGTAATGTCCTTGGGAAGGGTGTCTAGGTCAGGCCTATTACCCTACCCAGGTACATGTCGTCGTCATGGGGTCCCCTGGATCAGTGGCGAGGGCCGGGCTCAACCCCCAGATAGCTCCGGAATCGGGTGCTTGGGACCCCCAGGGCAAGCGCAGGCTTGGCATGGCCACCCCCGGCATATCTGCTCGGATGCCCCCGCATGCTGGCATGATTTCTCAGGTGATCCTCCTGGTCGGGATTTCTAGGCTGGCAGGGGCGTCCTTGGGGTGCCATGACTAAGGACACGTCGCGGGGGAGCCTGACACCTCTACTGTGATCTACTCCCTCCATTTCAATGAATAAAACGTGCATGCTCCTCAAAATTCAACTTTGCTTTAAAATACATGCGCGCCTAATTCATTGGAATGGAAGGAGTATGTTGTTCGCTTGTGACGGTGACGTGATGCACCCGCGGATGCAGACATCCCTTTTGATGAGGGTTGTCACTTGTCAAGAAGTGATGGGGTGCCCTTTTGACTTCAGTCGCGTTTCCGTGCGGCGCCCCTCTCCTGACAGCGGGAGCAGGTGGATGTGCAGCGGCATGTCGCTACAGGGTTTGGCCCCTTTCCGACCCGAGTACGTATCTACTCGGTACGTACGACGGTTGCCGCATCGAAAGACCGACATCGACCGCCGCTGCGGGGAAGGACAAGGTCGATGCCAGGTCCCCGTGAGCAGGCCGCCCCGTAGCCTCCTACGTCGGCGGCCTCCCTCACCTCACCAACAAAATATTCGGGGCCGCCATCCCGATTCCAGCTATGTGAGGCGATCTGGGTTGGTCAGGGCCGCCCACAACGCCGGAGAAAATGGCAAGGCCCCTCGCCATTGTTGGTCGGATGGGCTTCTCTTACCGGTGTCATCTAGAGATGGCGAGGAGGAGGGAGTGCTCGGGGGCGGCGGTGGTTAGGGTTTACACCCATGTTGCCCCTCTGAGGATGACAAGGGGGTCACGGCTCGATATCAAATCAACTAACTATTTTTTTCTGAGTCAATTGTAAAAAGCGTAACTTCACTTTAGTAGATTTGCATTGGACCCAATATCAGATTTTAGACATGCCAAATCAAACGTTTTCCATGGCAAATTATGTTTGCCGAGGATGACAAGTTTAGTTGGGGAGTATTAAATATTCATGAAAAACGTCAGATTTGCCATGCCTAAAAATCTGATGTCAGACTTTTAGCGTTTCCGTTTGCATTTTTTGAGAAAACATGCATCTGAACTTGCATTTTTTCACTGAACATAACTTGCACTTCTTTCGAAGTCGACTTAGAAACAGACAACTTAGAATTAGCAAAACCCATCGTTCAGGCGTGGGTTGATTGTTGATTATATCTATCGGCGATGCAGGAATAGGTCACGTCCACTGTTCTTGCTTCCCAGTTATCCTTTTCTCCGGTGTCGGCAGGGTCTGCGATTGGACCCATTCAATTCCCTCGCTATCACGACGTGAGCATTGACCCAGCTCGTTCGCCCGATGGACAGATCATACTATCATAGTCATAACAACCTGGACTTGGGGCCGGCAGGTTTAAATTAACTAATTCGCTGCAGTCTAAGCGTTAGTATACGGCATACAGAACCAAACACCGAAGAAATCTGAACATGATGAAATCTGAACAATCATAGTGACCGTCCGGTGAAATGGCACATCACCAGAGGCCCCACCACGTACAGGAAGTTTATCCATATGTCTAGTAGTGCAGGAAAAGTCTGACGGAAGCATGGAAATTTGACTTGATGTTTACTGGAATTCATGTCCCTGGCCAGTACTATGAATCAATCAAAGGGCCGGTGTACATTTTCTACCACCCGCGTGCTCACATCTAAAAAAACAAAGACATCAAGGGCTCATTCGGTTTGAAGGATTTTTTTATATGAAAAACGTAGAAACAGGAATTTCATAGGAAAATTTCCTACAAATGCAGTCGGTTTGTAGGAAGCACGTACGGGAATTTCATATGAATAGTATTATTTTCTGTGTTTTTGGAGTAATCTACACATCTACTTAAAGCTCATTTTGTGCGTAGGAACGAGGCAAGACAATTCCTCAGAATGGCAAGTGCATTCTATCAAATTCTTATACTACTTCTAATTCCTACATCTTAGTTTCCTCCACACCGAATGAGACCAAAAAGGAATCTCAAATCTGATTAATACTGAGGACAACAAAAGGCAATACAATGGACAGACCTAGAACGTCCAGTACAAAATTAAATTAAACTAAAAAACATCACTAGTAGAAAACCGGCCTTTGGTTCGGCCAGAAAAGAGCATTAATCCCGGTTGCATTACGAACCGGGACTAATGTGAGCATTAGTCCCAGTTCGAGCGGCTAGGGCACCGTACAGGCATTAGTCCCGGTTTAAATGGGACCTTTAGTCCCGGTTGGTGCCACGAACCAGGACTAAAGGGTGCGATGCCCATTAGTACCGGTTCGTGGCACCAACCGGTACTAAAGGTTAGACCTTTAGTCCCGGTTCGAGCCACCAACCGGTACTAATGGGGTTTGAGGCATTAGTACCGGTTCATGCCACGAACCGGTACTAAAGGTCTTATTTTCAAACTCTACCCCCCCCCCCATCGTCTTTTCAGTTTTGTAAAAAGCAAAAGAAAATGATAAAAGCTTCAAAAATTAAAATCCTTCCAGATGTAGTTATGTTACTACATTAACTAGTTAGGAAAATTTAAAAACTTAAATTTGGACATGTTTTGCAAAAAGTGTAGGGAAAATGTAAAATGGCTATAACTTTTGCATATGATGTCAGAAAAAAACGTATAATATATCAAAATGTTCAGCACGAAAATCCGCATCCGATTTTGATTGCCTTTGGCCTGTTTGCAAATTTTTAGAATCCTCAAATTCTAAAAGGAAAAAAACTTATGCTCAAATTTCATTTTTTTTGAATTTTTGTTAAATCTGGTCAAACTATGGTCAAACTACTTATTAAAGAAGTATTAGTGTTACTAAATAATTATTCAAGAATATTAGTGTTACTAAATAATTATTTCAGTTTTTTTGAATTTTGGTCAAATCTGGTCAAACTATGGTCAAACTGTGGTCAAACAATGGTCAAACTAATTATTCAAGAAATATTAGTGTTACTAAATAATTATTTCAGTTTTTTTGAATTTTGGTCAAATCTGGTCAAACTGTGGTCAAACTATGGTCAAACTACTTATTCAAGAAATATTAGTGTTACTAAATAATTATTTTTTTTTAGAACAATAGTTTCAAACTCAAACAGTGAAATGTGTGACTTCATGCTCAAGCTAAATTCCCGAGGGTTAATAGGATTGACATCTTACTATTGTCAGGAAAACAACAAGTGCATACTTGGAAACGAGGGAGAATATAACCCGGAAGTTAAGCGTGCTTAGGCTGGAGTAGTGAGAGGATGGGTGACCGTCCGGAAAGTTAGATGATTTGGAATGATAAGGGGTGATTAGAGATTAGAGGTTAAAATAATTCAGAAATTTGAAAATAAAAAAAATTCAAAAAAAAATCATAAAATTTCCTTTAGTACCGGTTGGTGTTACCAACCGGGACTAAAGGTGGACTTCCAGGCAGTGGTCACGTGGAGGGCCTTTAGTCCCGGTTCGTGTAAGAACCGGGACTAAAGGAGGAGGCTTTAGTAACGACCCTTTAGTTCCGGTTCCAGAACCGGGACTAAAGGTCCTTATGAACCGGGACTAAAGGTCCTTTTTCTACTAGTGCATATGAGTGTTGTTCTTCCTATTATTGAACATCGTCCGTCGGACATTGATAATTGCACTGAATCAACAATAAAGAAAAGCGACACCTGCAAACGCCCTCGCCATACAAGGCTTGGAAAACCGCAATAGCCACTCGCGTCTTGAGACGAGGTCAAAAAATCGCTAAAGCAGCATCAGCTGGAGCATCACCACATGCATAACAGGCTTGCAACCCATCACCACTAGCACAATAGGGTTGGAGAAAACGAGTCAAGCCATAGAACAACACGGAAGAAGATGTCATAGTTTCCACACCAATAGTCAGTCATAAACTCTCCTTGAAAGACACACAAACTGCCACGATTTGAAGGGTACCAACAGATCCGAGGATACAAACTCTCATAGGTCCTTCGTCAGCGCCGAATCAAACACCATTAGAGTAGGAAGAGACCGGAGAGACCTTATTCCAACACATCATCGTCGCCACCACCTCATCGATGTCCTCGAAGAAGCAAAAACCTAATAGGAAAAATAAAACGTGACGGATGGATCCCCACTCCTCTTGCCGCCGGTGAGGCCGTCAGACGGGAAAGGGGAGGGGGACCGAGGCGTTGGCGAAAGTTGTGGCAGCCACAACGGCTAGGGTTGGGAGGCGGTTGCGTCATGCCACATCCTTTTATCCAACCAAGAAATGTAGCGAGGCCTTGAACAAGCATCATCAGTTTGCAAGCAGCATGGTTTCTTTGGCAAAACCTTGCATAATCAAGCACTCCTAAAGGGATTTCAACAGGTAAGTGATGCTACATACGTGCTTGAAACAGGCTTTGATATCAATTTATAGATAAGACATGAATCAGAATCCATACAATTAGCAAGAACAAGTACGAAAGAAAAACAAATAGTCCGTCTGGTCCATATTAATTGCCACAGCTTTGGTATAATTTTAGTACAGAGTTGTACTAAAGCTACACAATCAATATGAATTGGATGGAGTAATACATTGAATATCATAAACATGTCAAACGTGAAAGAAAAGGAGAGGTACATCATGCCACGAGGACGAGATGTCAACTGCTAGGCAGAGGACGAGAGGATCGACCATCTCAAGACCATCAACCATGCCGCCTAGCAAGTTCCCGTGCCACCGCCAGCCAATGGTTATCATTGTTGCATCTAGGTTGTGTGTCGTAGTTTGCTGCGATGGTCGGCTTCATCACCGCCATGACACGACTTGGTACGCTCTAGCTGGTCAGTCTTGTGAATAGATGGCGCCGGTAGGGGTGTGGGCAGGGGCGACGAGCGATGCAGCTCTTGGCCACACTTAAGAGGACGTTGAGGACGGTAAGCCGGCTTCTGGTCAGCCAGGACATGGGTTGTTGGCAGAGCCATACATCTAAAGGCGCACAATATAATTTATATAATTTGTGCTAGATATCTAATTTGTTTCAAAGGCAATCAAACTAAATCGTTCATGCAACATTTACATGAACATGCAACATACATTTACAAGTGACAATCGATAGTTATAAAATACAATACCTTCGGTCCTTGTACTACTTGTAAGTTGCCTGATTTTCTCTTCTCTCAAGCCTAATAGCAACTCTAGCTGATGCACCATAGGTGACCCATCGTTATAGTAACCGTTAGTATGATGATCTAACACACAAAATGGTACTCTAGAAAAATCGCCATGTGTCGTGATCGCTATATATTATGGAGGTTGTTTCAAAAACGACCTCGTAATCTCTAAATATGAAGGTTCTAGAGGCATTGTTTGGAGCTTGCTCCAAACCCAATTGCCATCGTGGGAAGAAAGTTTCATCTTTTTTTTTTCTCCTTAGCCATAGTAGGGATTTCAAGCAGGCGCACCGGGGGTGAGGGGGGAGACGTGACCATCGATCACTCGACCATAAAATGGCGCGCCTACTCCCTCGGATTTTCATGGTAGCCCGTCGTATGGCCGCCACATGACACCGTATCCTCTTGCTTGCTTGTCAGGCCAGGATGCGTGTGAGCAATCCAGGAGGCGTGTGAGTAGGCCAGGAGGACGCACATGATCAGGCCATGATGCATGTGAGTAGCGTGGCCACGTTTCTCATCGGGAGACACACCCCTTGATGGTCGCCCCCCACTTGCCGCCTCCCCAACAACCCCCTTAAAAGTGTCTTTGTCGGCCTATAAAAGGCCAACACACGCCCCTCTCCCCATTATGCAATCCCTCCCCGATGCTCTCTCGCCCGCCTCTAACACACCACCTCCTCGTCAATGGCGCAACGGAAGGAGCACCCGCTCATCTTTGGGATAAGGAGGAGCAGGAGCAAGAGCAACTAGATGAACTGGCCCCACTTTGGGCCTTGTACGACATGGCCATGGATGAAGGTCGAAAGGAGGACACGAAAAGGGAGCCGTAGATTTTGGATCGCGCGCCCACCTTGCCCCCACCGCCGCCGTCACCGAAGCATGACCGGTGTGCAATGAGGTCGCTGTGCCCCATTTCCGGGCCCTCGATGCTAGCAATGCCGCTGCCCGCACATGGTCGGTCTACGCCGAGGCCACAGAGGCACGTTTTTGCGAGATTGCAACGTCCAATGTCGTTTCCCCGTTGCCGCCGTGGTAGCCGCAAGTAGTTAGTATTGGGCTACACATTAGTTAAATCAATTTTTTTTTTAGGGCTAGTTAAATCAATTAGTTGTTCTATGAATGTAAGTAATAGTGCAATTAATTTTCCAACCCTATTTATAGAATGAAATCGATGCCTCTGAATGTGTTCTATGAATCAGTTATGTTGTTCTAAATCAGGGATATCGGTTGAAAAATCGGCATGACAGACAGGTCCTACTCGCACGGAATTTATGCAAGTTCATTTTTTGGGGAATTTCTGACTTTGTCAAAGCCTGCGATCGCCTGCATAGCAATTTTTGGCGATTCAAATTATGCCAACTCTGCTATACTAGTTGCTCTAACAAAATACTTTCAGCAACTAGATTTGCATGGTTGGCCATTATTGATACACGTTGATCTCACCGATAAAGAAAGATAAGGCTGACCCTGCGAACTTTCTTGCATCACATTTATGCAGAGATGGCGACCACCAAAGCAGACGAAGTACCAGTCAATGCTTTTGACTGAACCTAACACATATACTACCATCAGCACCGTATTTGGGTTCTATATATAGCCACTACCACAGGCAGCAAATCACACCCACACTGATAGCAACAAACATCCACCTAAAATGAAGCTGCACGTAGCCTTCTTCCTCCTGGTAGCCATGGCCGCGACGGCCCGGGCCGTGACGTTCGACGCGTCGAACACGGCGTCGGGCACCACCGGCGGCAAGCGCTTCGACAACGCCGTCGGCCTCGCGTACTCAAAGCAGGTCCTCTCCGACGCCTCCACCTTCATCTGGAGCACCTTCAACCAGCGCGCCGCTGCCGACCGCAAGCCCGTCGACGCGGTCACCCTCGTCGTGGAGGACATCGACGGCGTCGCCTTCACCAGCGGCAACGGCATCCACCTCAGCGCTAGCTACGTCGGCGGCTACACCTCCGGCGACGTCAAGAAGGAGGTGACCGGCGTGCTGTACCACGAGGCGACGCACGTGTGGCAGTGGAACGGGCAGGGCGCGGCGAACGGCGGCCTCATCGAGGGGATCGCCGACTACGTGCGGCTCAAGGCCGGGCTCGCGCCTGGGCACTGGAGGCCGCGGGGGAGCGGCAGCCGGTGGGATGAGGGGTACGACATCACGGCGAGGTTCCTCGACTACTGCGACTCGCTCAAGCCTGGGTTCGTCGCGCAGCTCAACGCCAAGATGAAGAGCGGGTACAGCGACGACTTCTTCGCGCAGATTCTCGGCAAGAACGTGCAGCAGCTGTGGCAGGACTACAAAGCCAAGTTCGGAGGCTGAATGGGCTTTTGCCTTTTAGTCATCTCTCTTGCACGGTGTGATGGCATAGCACCCTATACATATTGAAATAATCAACAAGACATGTGCTTTACGTTGTAATGAAATTTAAATAAAGGATTTTGCTAATTCGAATTGACGCGATTTTTTCTCTCTCACGCGGACGTCTTTTCCTCTCTCATGCAAAGGGCATACTGATTGTGGACATCGGCACACGGTTATTACTAGACAGGAAAATGGAAAATAGTAATAAATACTAAAGAAAAACATCCCATCACGTGTTTGACGATGTTTGTCCTTGTCAAAAAGTGCACAAAGGGCACCCCATGTAGGCTGTAGCTGTTGGTGTGCGACTGTGCGGTCCCAAAGCTATCCCCTCTTTGGTCCATTTCTTCCTCCGAGCCAACCACTTCTTTATAGTTTATACTTACCTCAAAACAATGAGCGAAATCAGGCACGTCAAGAGAACCATGTCAAAGGAACTCGGCAAAATGCCTCCAATGTCGTAATGAGGATGATAAATCAATTGGTTCAAATCCCTATCAAGGCAAAAAAAAAAAAAAACCATGAATTGAACCCAAGATCGCTACTTTACCACCTATGTCGTTCAACTGCCTATCGGAGATACGGCCGAGAAATGCCATGGATGGGGCAGTATGGGGAGGTAGAGATATTGCGAAACCCCCAAAACCCAACTCTATCCGACATACTCCCTCCGTTCCATATTACTCGTTGCTGATTTAGTACAAAGTTGTACTAAATCAGCAACGAGTAATAGGGAACGGAGGGAGTAGATGTCAAAGAGTTTGGCCGCCTCCTCTTTGTTAAGGTTCATTCTTTAGGAGAAAATATGCAGACGCAAATACTAACCAGCCTATAGCTAGGGACCCTGCCATACACAATCCTTAACTTGGACCCCGGTCTTTTGAAGGAGAAGCATATATATTATTCCTCGATGAGATGTGTAATGAAGTTCTTCCATTCTTTTGAAGGAGGATAAATTATCGATAAGATTGTACAACCTTTAAAATATGCAGATGTGTAATGAAGTTCTTCCATTCTTTTGAAGGAGAATCATATATATTATTCCTCGAGGAGATGTGTAATGAAGCATATATATTATTCCTCGATGAGATGTGTATGAAGGAGAAGCATATATACGAACCCTCTTTTTTAGTTCAATGTCGTATGTCTGCTCATGAGCCTCTTCTTTAGCACACGGTCGCATGTTGCACCATTGAGCTTCACCCTCGTGTTGCATGGGACAAACTGTGCACAAAAAATGCATTAAATAAAAAAAGATGTAAAAGCACTAAAAGAAAAACACGAATTGAGTGGCGTTCGATGTTGTGTCCAGATTGAGTGTATGTTCGGCTATCGCTAGAAATGATCAGGGGCTGGCTTTCTTCTAAATGGGGCACAACCTGAACCAATGCGAGTCTATGGAGGAAGCAGAAAGTTTGTCTCTGTTGCATGGCCTCCGGGAACTGGCAAGACGCGCGATAGTGGCGCCAGGGCAATGGTTGGCGTCGTCAAGTCTATTAAAGAGTCCCCAAGTTTTAATAACTACTCCCTCCGTACAGTGCATAGGGCATCTAAGGAGCAACCTAGGTGCATGGAGGATGTTAAATCAAAAATCAATGACAATAATTACCCTTCTTTGGCCCGCTGCGTTGGTTTTCCATCTCATTAATTCCTTACGAGGAACATGCAAATCCTATTTAATGCGTCAAACAATGGAGTAGTAGTTGTACAATGAAACTTAATGATCACGGGGAATGAGGAGCTCCTCTCATGCATGCTGGCTTATATATTTCAATGGTATTACCTCCGTTCCAAATTAGTTGTCTTAGATTTTTCTAGACGTAGGTGTATCACACACTAAAACGTGTCCATATCTAGACAAATTTAAAACAACTAATTCGGGACCAAGGGAGTATTATTTAAATGCATAAAACTATTAAATTTACAGTCAAAGTTCAAAAAAAAAATATGAGCACGGTTAATAAACCTAGATGGAGGTAGTACGGCGTCCCCGCCATGACGCCCAGGCATGGTGTAGGCGACAGGTGCTGACGAAGCGTGGTTCGTCCTAACCATAGCGCCCAGGCAACCAGCTGACGATCGGCGCTAACGGAGTTGTGGGACACATTCAAATTTTGAAACATGAATGAATTTTGAAATGACAAATATTTTTGAGAAAAAAACATTTTTTAAATTCTAAACAATTTTGGAAAATGAGAACACTTTTCGAATACCCCCAAAAATTGAAAACACTAAATATGTTAAGAAAGTTTGAAACCTGGAACATTTTTTGAAAATTTGAACAACTTTACAGAAAACACAAACATTTTATTAAGTTACCAAAAGATTAAAACTTGAGAAAGTTTAAATTTTGAAACTTTTTAAAATAGGAATATTTTATGGGAAACATGATTATTTTCTAAATTCGTATTTTTCGAAAAATTGAACCTTTTTTTAATTTACGGACAAAATTTAAAAATGGAAATAATTTTGAAAGTCATAATAATTTTCCAAAAACGCAAACATTTTGTCAAATTCCAAACAATATTTTGTAATTCCCACACCTTTTTTAAATCTAATATAAATTTAAATGTTAAAAATAAGTAAATACATAATTCCATAGAAAAAGAGAAGGAAAAAGAAAATTAGAAAAAATAAATAAGGAGGAGACACACGAAAGGAAATAGAACTAGACAAAAACGGCTGGTCCAATTACCAGCGCAGGGTGTGGTGCGCGGCGCCCCGCCTCCCATGACGCATTTTGCCAATGAGAGCACGTAAACAGCGTTCACGGCGTTACCTAGGCCGAATAACGCTCACGCGCTCGGCCGGCCGAGCCACGCTGGTTGACAGTTGAACGGTTGACTTTTCAAAAATGATTTGAAAAATCATAAAATTTAAAGGAAAAAATAGCAGATTTAAAACAATTGATATATTTCAAAAAAGTTCAGATTATAAAAAACATATATATGAAAAGGTACAGAGATTACAAAAGTTCCATTAATTTTGAATTTATTTTCAAATTTTGAAATAAAGTTCATGGATTTTGAAATAAAAAGTTTGCATAATTAAACAAAAGTTCAAGGATTTTGAAAAAATTTCACAAAATTCGAGAAGAGTTTATGAATTTGGAAATGTTCATTTCACATATTCGAAAAAACATCACAGAATTGGGAAAAGTTCGTGGGTACGAGAAAGTTCGTAATTTGAAAACCAAAATTTAAAAGTAATTTAAATTTGAAAAATGGAATTTTCTAAAAGTAAATCCGGGAGTCGACAAAAATATTATGAATTTGAAGAGAATACCAACAGAAAAATAAACCACAATAAACCGGCGAACCTTCTTGGCAGGGTTCCTGAAAACTGATGCTAATTCGAATTTTACACTAGTGAAATGAAAAAAATTAGATGGGCAAGCCCAAGCCAGTTACAGTAAAAACATATAACGGGCGCTTAAGGCGTCAAATAGGGTTTGAGAGTTCCTATTATTTTTCTTAACATAGAGCACACCTCCGGAAGCAACTAGCTGAGGTGCGCTCGTTGCCTCCCCAAGGGTCACTTGGGGTGGGCTGAGATCGCGCCACTCTAGGCACTACCTTCGGATTTTGTTTTCTTTTTATTTTTTCACATGTGTTTTCGGGTTTTTAGATGTTTTTTTTCTTCTGGTTTCTGTCTTCCTTAGCTTTTGGACAAAAAAATTCTTTTGAAAAAATAACACCTTTTCCTGCGAAAAACTTGTTTTTTTTTCTTCCGCGACAAGCACGGTCGTGCCTATCGAAATTGAAAAAACGTGTTTTTTTCTCATCCCGCGAAATACACGGTTTTGCTTCCGCGAGAGTCACGGCCGTGCCTCTCAGAAACAGGAAAACACACTTTTTTCCCTTCCGTGAGGGCACAGTTTTGCTTCCGCGACAGGCACGAATTTGCTTTCGTGAAAGGCACGGTCGTGCCTCTCAGAAACGGAAGAAATAAGCGTTTTCATTTTTTTCTCACCCTGCAAGAGGCACGGTTTTGCTTCAGCGAGAGGCACACGTGCCTCTCGGAAACGAGAAAAAAAAATCTGTTTTCTTTTTTTTTGTTCCGTGAGAGGCACGGTTTTGCTTCCACTAGAGGCGCGGCCGTGCCTCTCGGAAACGAAAAATTACACATTTTCTTTTTTTTTTCTTTCGCAAGAGGAATGATTTTTCTCCCATTTTTCCTGTTTTTTCGAGAAAAAAAGTTCATCGAAACCTATCAGCATGGGATTTAATTTTGAAAATCTCGACGCAAGGAATCCAACGGTGAAAACGGTTCGAGATTTGGACGAACGGTTTAATAGATAAACCATTTTGAATAAAGGGATCTACGAAAAAAAACTCACAGGTTGTGACATGTGCCGCATATGCAGTGTCCCACTTGTTGCAACCTGGGGAGGGTGAAGTGACCTTTGAAAGGAGTACTTCTCAATTAATGATTTCGCCCTAAATGGGCCGGCACGGTGTGGGAGGAGTGCTGGCTCTGTAGTTCACGATTTGTTTTGTTTTATTTGTTTTATTACATTCACTTATAGTTGTAAAATACCAAAAAATCTTAAAATTTAAAAAATGTGTATGATATTTATAAAATGTTCACCATTTTGAAAAATGTGTATCACATAATAGATTTTGTTGTACAATGTAAACAAAATTTGTGTAATTCGACAAAAATGTTTTGTATGGTTCAAAAAATATACGTGGCATTGTGAAAAATGTTTTCTTGACATTTCTAAAAAATAATTAGACAGAATGTTCGCATAACATAAGAAAAAGTTTTGTACCATCAAGAGAAATGTATGCGACACTTTTCTAAAACATATTCATGCATTTCGAAAGCATTTCGTGATTTTTTTAATATTCTTTATACAATTTAAAAGAATGTTTGTTTAGTTTAAAAATGGTTTCGTTCCTTTAAAATAAGTTGAATGTGTGTTTGAAAACTATTTAACATCTATCAATAAAAAAATTCAGAAACATGCTGTTGAAAAAATGTACATCTTGAAGAAAAATGTTCAACGTGTATAAAAAATATTACGCGTATATAAGAAAAATGTACAATGCGTATTGAGAAAAGTGGTAGGTGCTGAAAAAAGTAAAAATAAAATAATAAAAACCTGTGAATACCAAAGAATCAAACAAAGAAAACAGTTGAAAAAAGAAACAAAGAGAACCAAACAAAAGAACAAAAGAAACATAGTAAGAAAGAAAAATAAAAAAAGAAAACTAAATTAAACCAATGAAAAGAGTGAAAACCAATGAAAAACACATTAAAAAACTCACGCCAAAGACAGGTACAATATTGGGGCAACATTGATGGGGATTATCTGAGCTCGGTGAACAAAAACAAGAAGGAAAAGAATCGGATTTTTTAGTAATAAACATTGACAAATGTTTTGATTGCTTGTAAAGTTTCATCACGAATTAACATTCGCGAATGCGTGACAGAAACAAAACAAAACCGATGCTCCAAAATGTTATTTTCAAAAGCATGCTGCGGAGGCAATATGAGCGTTGATCCTGCGACACGCTCGGCGACCCTGCCGCTGCCGGCCAGCCTCCCCCTTCACCTTTCCAGCCCACCATACTCGCGCCCCATGCCCCGTGGTACCTCACCCAGCGACAGAGCTCCATCCTCGACGCGCCCCGTCTCGTGGACGCCCCAGTAAGTCCGACCCAAATCATCATGGACGTCCTCCTCACCTCAGCACCCCACTTCCCCGGTGTCGTCCGGGTGCGTGCCGGACTCGCTGTTTGCCTCGGATGCTATCATGCTCGACTCCCGCGCCACATCGTCCGTCCGCGGGTCGCAAAATTTCGTGTTTTGACCCTTTTGTGATATAAAATCGAGATCTAACCCTCATTTGAATTTTTTTTCGTGATTTGACCCTTTCTGCTACCGCCAGGAGGCCCGGCAGTAGGATCCTATAGGCTACCGCCAGCGCCTGCGGCGGTAGCAAACTTATCCACGTCAGCAGCGATAACGGCCTCCGTGCCCCTCCGTCACACCCTACCGCTGCTCCGCCTAGCGGTAGGATGTCTGAACCTACCGCCGAGGTCTCTGGCGGTAGGGTGCGGACATATATAAACCGCGGGCCGGCCGCCCCCACCACGAAGAACAGAGCAGTTCCTCCAACTCTCCCTCTCTCATCCCCTCCACTCCCCCTCCGATCTTCTTCGTTTCTTGACGGATTTTGCGGATCGAGATGGCCCCGAAGAGAGAAAAGTAAGCTCTTTCAATCCCTCCAATTAGTTTTAATCAAACACATTTCAATTCGTTGCATTATTCAATTCAAATCACTCCTTTTTTGAACTAGATTGAATATTTTTTTAACCTTAGGATTGATTTAGGTTGATTCTAGATGTTATATTGTGTTAGATATGAACTCTATTCAGTAGTTGGTATGGTTGTGTTAAGATGAACCCTAGTTCATATTTGATTGGAATGTTTTTTTTGATATGATGCATGTTGGAGGCATTTGTTGTGATAGATGATGCATCTTCCTATGCTATGATGCAAGTATTGGATGTAGTGTATGATGAATATTGGAGATATTTGTTATATGTAGGGTATGATTCCTCAAGATGAACCTAGTTCATATTTTTTTGTTATCAAAAAATTTATTATATGATGAATATTGGAGATATTTGTTGCATGTAGTGTATGTTAGATGTTGCAAATACTGGATTATGTCGGGGTAAAAATGGTGAACCCCTCAAGATGAACCCTAGTTCATGTTTATTGTTTTTTAAGAAAATATGAGATGATGCATGTTGGATGTTGTTGGAGAAATATGTGATATGATGCATTTGAACCTTGATGAGCCTTTGTTATGCTTATGCTTATGTTTATGGAATTTTTTAGGAGGCCACCTCTTGCGGATGACATTGGCATCAAGTATACTATGCTTGACCCTACGTTCGACAAGGGCCATCGTGCCCGTTTTATTGAGAACGGAGTGGTAAGTAACATTCTTAAAACAAATATTTCGAATCGATGAAAAAAAGTTACTAATTGTTTGGGTCTTCATTTCGACAGATGCTCCCGCCACTGCAGATGAGGGGTCACGGGACGACCGCGAAGATGGAGTACGACGAGCGGTATGCGTCGTTCTACAGGAGAGCCCGACTGCTGGGTTTCGTCCTGCAGTTCAAGCGCAAGCCGCCGACGCTCGTTCACTCAGCTCTCGCGGCTTTGATCGATTGGTGGCAGCCAGAGACGCACAACTTCCATCTTCCATGTGGGGAGATGACGCTTACACTTGAGGATTGGGGGATGATTACGGGCCTACCGCTCGAGGGTCATGGTCTGACAAGACGAGTGGAGAGGAAGAACTGGCATGAGAGGGTTGTCGCCCTCATCGGCGAATGCCCCCCAGATAAGAAGAACCGGACTTCCGGCGTCCCGCTGCCCTGGCTCCTGAAGTACCGGAGCAAGTGCCCGGAAGGGTCCGAACCCCGGGTGGTGGAGCAGTACGCCAGGGCCTACCTGTGGTATCTTCTCACGGAGGTAGTGTTTCCAGACTGCTCTGGGGACACTGCCCTCTGGATGTATCTCGACTTCCTGGCGGACTGGGATGCGGGGTACAGCTGGGGGGCCGCCGGCTTCGCCTACCTATACCGTTCGGTAAGTGAATATCACATCATTGTTTCAAATATCATGGACGTGCGCTGCTTTGGATTTTGGCATCTTATCATCTACACTTGTTTTGTAGCTTGACGATGCATTCCGGAGGACGGAAGCTACGTCCGGTATGTGTGGATGTGTGTGGGGCCTCTCCATTTGGATGTGGGAGCGTATCCCGGTGGGTCGTCCGGAGAAGCTTACAGCGCGTGCATGGACTGACTATGGCGAAGATGGCGACGATGCTCGATACCCGACCACCGCATACGCTTGGGACGTGGTGGGTACAATCTCGGGTGAATCCAAGGCCTTGTATAAGATCTTCATCAGCGAGCTTGATGCTCTGACGCCTCTCCAGGTATAAGACCTAGCTTTCGAATGTGGTTGACAACACTTTCACTTGAGCTTACCACATTTGGTGCTAGGTTAACTGGCGGCCGTATACTGACGACCGAGAGTGGGGGTTCGAGCTGAACGTGATGTGCAAGCAGGACCGGCTTCTCTGGCGGTGCATCGTGCCCATGATTTGTGTCTATGCCGTTGAGTACCACTTGCCACAGCGCATTGCCGCGCAATTTGGTAAGGCGCAACGTACACCACCAGCCGGCATCATCAAAGATACCGGTGGCTACGACCCGCACTTGTGAGTAGCACCGTTCTCATCGTTACCAACTTTCGTTTTGATGTTTCATATTCTTCCTAATGGTGTTTTACAATCTTTCTTGTGCTTTGCAGGCCGAGCAGGAGGAAGAATTAGTCTATCACCGATTGGGGAGAGCAACATGCCAAATACGTGACTGAATGGCACCAGTGGAAAACTCACAAAGATGTGGAGAGAAGAGTGACTGACTGGGAGGAGTACTCGGATCACTTGCTGTGGTTCGACGATGGAATCAAGCATCGTATGCGCCTAAGGCCACAGTGGACGACGGCAGACGCCGAAAGTCTGTACGATGACGACTCCGAGAATGAAGCATACAATAACAACATCAGAGAGCTACATGGCGGATTTAGGGAGTACGGACCCATCATGAACAGAGTGGTAAGTTATTTTTATCTGTTTTCAACCGACGTTTGGATGAAATCAACTTTAGTGCTAATGACTCATTTTATTCCATTGCAGTCTTCAGAGCTGAACAAAAGCATTTTTGCCTCTGATGCGCTTAGTTCTATCCCTGGGACTCGAGCTAGTGAGAACAAGTTGAGGGGAACGGTGAAGGTAACATGGAGTTCATTTGCTTATGCCCATCATGAAGTTGATCCATCTTGTGCTTATTGTTTCGTTCTCATTGCAGAAGTTCGTCAAAAAATGTCGCAAGCTTGTGGGCCTGCTTGGGTGTGCCACCTCCTCCGCTGATGTGATTGCTCATGCAGCACCGATGCGTAGCCTCGCTTCATCGAGCCAGGCCGCCTCATCATTTATGGCGGTTCAAGATGACAAGGAGGAGGGCGAGGACGATGATGATGAAGAGGAAGATGAAGAAGAAGGCGAGGAAGAGGGAGCAGAAGAACATGGTGAAGAAGAGGAAGATGACGATGAGGAAGAGGATGATGAGGAGGAGGAGTACGATCCCGATGGACCTCCAGCAACTCAGACAACCCAGCGTGAGAAGAGAAATGTGCCGAAGAAGGATTGGAAGAGTCCATCCCCGTTTCAGAAAGCGCGTCCTACTCATCGCAAGAAGGCGGCCGAGAAGCGATCAGAGAACAACGAGGACCGGACCGCGAAGAGGGGAAGGAAGGACTGAAGTTTCTGCCATGTCTTTGAACTTAAAACTTGCATGTTTGCTTCGTGAATCATATGGATTTGCTCGTGAAACTGTTTCGTTAATTTGCTATGTATAACTTGGTGAAAACCTTTGTGGATGTCTATTTGCTATGTATCCAACCTATCTTATTTATGGATTTGTGGATGTGTTCTTGATATAACATACATATGCTTCATGTTTACAAGTGTTTAATTGTTGCGTGCCAAAAATTGAAGACAAGAGAAGTTAGGAGGTGCAAAAAATGCACTTTGGGCCACCCTACCGCCAGACACTAAGGCGGTAGGTCTGTACAGCCTACCGCCATGACACCCGGCGGTAGGGTGCCTCCCCCCACGCCCCCTCCTGTGACCAAAACAGCCAGCGGCTTAGCGGTAGGGTTGCACACCCTACCGCCAGGGGTTTTGGCGGTAGGATCATACCGCTCAAGGACCCGGCGGTAGGGTGTGCAACCCTAGCGCTGGGCCGCTGGCTGTTTTGGTCACAGAAACATAACACACATGCTCCAACCCTACCGCCGCGCCCTATGGCGGTAAGTTGTCTACCCCTACCGCCGGCGGCCCTGGCGGTAGGGTTTGGGCATTCATAAACCCAGCCGCCGGCCCCAACCCACCCCACCCACCCAGCCGCCTTCTTCCTCCTCTCGCCCCTTTTCTGATCTCCTCCACTTCCTCCCTCCGATCTTCTTCGTTTATTCATGGATTTTGCGGATCGAGATGGCTCCGGAAAGAGGAAAGTAAGATCCTCCCATCCCCCAATCAGTTTGAGTCAAATCAATCCACTTTTTTGGCCTAAAAAAGGTTCATTCATGTTCATGTTCATGTTCAAAATCATGAGGATCCCTAGTTGATATGATGAACCCTAATTAATATGATGAACCTAGGTGATTGCATCATGATGAACCTAGTTGATGAACCCTAGGTTTAGTTTTTTTGACCATATGAGGAACCCTCCCTAGTTGATGAATCCTAGGTTTAGGTTTAGAATTTTTTTTGACAAATGTTGAACCCTCAACTTCTCAATTTTTTTGTTAACAAAATTTATGATATGATGAATATTGGAGTGGCAACAAAATTTATATGATGCAAGTAGTGGATTTGGTTGGAGTAAATATGATATGATATGATATTGCATTTGACCCATCTTGATATATGTATTTTATTTAGTTAATGATGAACTTTTGTTATGCATCCATATGTTTAGGTCTGCAACCTGGCGCAACCATCCCCCATTCATCTCCAACACGACCCGTCAGAGATGCCGCTCCCGTACGTGTACGAGTCCTTCCCCGAGATGCTGCAGCCGGTGGGAGCTTTTTCAGACGAGTTCCTAGAGGCGACGAGGGCAGTGCGGTGGCATGAGAGGGAAGAACGGATCTCCGACGATGTGAAGTATTGGTCGCAGAGTGTGTAGGAGTGGAAGAGAGTGACTGCAGAGATGGAGGGAGATCCAACTATCCCCCGTAACCGCCGGGAAGGGACCATTGAAGCTGCCAAGCAGCACTCCAACTGGGAGCTGCGCAATTTGGGCCGGAGGATCTACTTCGAGAGCAATGCGGAGGAGAGAGCCAGGATGCCGCCCCCAAGTGCATTGGCGTTCGATATCATCAGCTGGGGAAGGGCAGAGGCGAAAAATCCAGCGGGCAAGGCAAGGTGGGAGTGCTTGAATGGTCGGATGCCGACCAGCGTTCCGCCTCCACCTGAACCGGTGGATCCGCTGCCGTATCTGTCTCCATGGCCAGGCCTAACATACGAGGGGGGGGGGGAGTTTACCCGCCCTATAAACTTGACTTAAGAACTTGTTGCACCGTTTGTTGGCTTTGCGAAAGCTTTTTGCGAAACTACTTGCGTTAGTTGGGGTTGTCAAACTATGTGGACAAGTTTACTATTTGCTATTTGCTATGTGGAACCTTTGTTAATATGTGAGCTCATATTTTGCTTTCTTTGTGAAACTATGAAACTATGTGATAAAACTTTACAAAAGAAACAACCACTAAAACTTGTAAAAACCTAAACCATAAAACAATCACTAAAGGTTTATTAATGTGTATGTGATGCCCAAGTTTACAATTAAACTTGGAAACTATAAAACACAGGACCCCACCGCCAAGGACCCTGGCGGTAGGGTCAGACATGCTACCGCCAGATTCCCTGGCGGTAGGCTACTTATCCACGTCAGCTCGGGCAAACGGCCGCCTTCGCCCTCCGTCGCACCCTACCGCCAGGGACCCTGGCGGTAGCCTGTCTGACCCTACCGCCAGGTTCCCTGGCGGTAGCGAAAGGGTCAGATCTCAAATTTTTTTTCAAACGTGGGTCAGATCTCGATTTTATACCACAAAAGGGTCAAAACACGAAATTTTTCCTCGGGTCGCCTGGCGAGGCTTTTATTCCACTGTGGGTCCACTTCGTGGTGGTTGTGCCTGCCAATAACATTCATGGCGGGACCATTCAAGTCGAGCCTTCCGCCTCGCTAGAGGAGGATGGGCGCGCCGTGTCCTGGGTGATGTTGGGCCCAAGGCCCTGTCCGGGACGGGACGTGCCATTAGGCCGACGCGACGGGCGTCCAGCTGGGCTCGGCGATAGCCTGGCTGAGGAGCGGAGGCGCCTGTTCTTAAGGTGGACGTGGGGAGGTGCTTTCGCTACCTCAGGAAGTACCACCGCGCCCACTCCTGCGGAGAGCCACTCCGCTGCCTTGACTGCGACCGACTAGGTCACTGCACTCAGCAACCACTATCTAGAGGAAATCCTCCTCAAGTTCGAGTGGAAGGAGCAGTGCACTGCTGTGTTGGACAAGGGACGGCTGAAGATGGACGGCGGCGCATGTCTTCATCAAGCCGTGGCAGCCGCTGGCACACGCGTTCGGCGCGGCCATGCCGTTCCGTACGCGGCTGGTGCTTGTGAGCTGCGATGAGATTTTCCCCGAAGAGGACAGGAGATGCAGCACAGTAGAGATAAGTATTTCCCTCAGTTGAGAACCAATGTTATGAATCCAGTAGGAGAACCAAGCAACACCTCGTTAGCAGTACCTACACACAAAATAACAAATACTTGCACCCAGCATGGGCAAGAGGGTTGTCAATCCCCTTGAACTCGTTACTTGCAAGGATTAATTCTGATAGTGGTAGATAGAAAAGTAAACTGCAAAACAAAATAAAAGTAAATAAAATTGCAGCAAGGTATTTTTGGATTTTATATATCATAAAAGTAGACCAGGAGGCCATAGTTTTCACTAGCGTCTTCTCTCTCGAGCACATAGCATACAATGGGTGAACAAATTATGATCATGTATATAGGCATCACGTCCGAGACAAGTAGACCGACTCATGCCTGCATCTACTACTATTACTCCACCAATCGACCGCTATCCAGCATGCATCTATCGTATTAAGTTCATGAAAAACAGAGTAACACCTTAAGCAAAATGACATGACGTAGACAAAGTAAACCCAATCAATATGAATAAACCCCATCGTTTTACCATTAATGGCAAAAATACAAATAGATGTCTTGTTCCCTTCTGTCACTGGGATATAGAGCACCGCAAGATTGAACCCATTACAAAGCACCTCTCTCTCCGAAGATAAATCAATCTAGTTCGCCAAACCAAACGGATAGATCGGACAGAAATACAAAGCTATAAAAATTATGCATAATAAAGTTCAGAAAAGACTCCATTTCTTAACATAAATATTCAGATCATAAACCCACAATTCATCGGATCCCAACAAACACACCGCAAAATAAGATTACATCGGATAGAACTCCAAGAACATCGAGGAGAACATTGTATTGAAGATCAAAGAGAGATAAGAAGCCATCTAGCTACTAGCTATGGACCTTCAGGTCTGTGGTGAACTAGTCACGCATCATCGGAAGGCAACAAGGATGATGTAGAAGCCCTCCGTGATTGATTCCCCTCTGGCAGAGTATCGAAAAGGCCTTCAAATGGGATCACGGAAGAACAGAAACTCGCGGCGGCAGAAAAAGGGTTTCCGGTGGCTCTCTGGTGGTTTCCAATATTTGAGAATTTATAGAAGCAAAATTAGGTCAGACGGAGCCACGAGGGGCCCACAAGGCAACAAGGCCCACCCTGTTTCCATGTCGTCTGGTCTCCTCCTAAAGCTTCTAGGGTCTCTCTTGTCCAGAAAAAAATTGTCAAAAAGTTTCATAGCGTTTGGACTCCGTTTTGTACTAATTTTCTGGAAACCAAGAACAAGCAGAAAACAACAACTACCACTATGCACTAGGTTAATAGGTTAGTTCCAAAAAAGATATAAAATAGCACAAAAGGGCATATAAAGTATCAAAGGTTGACAATAAAATAGTATGAAACAATAAAAAATTATAGATACGTTGGGAACGTATCAGCATCCCCAAGCTTAATTCCTACTCGTCCTCGAGTAGGTAAATGATAAAAAAAATAATGTGAAATGCTACCTAACATGTGTATCATGTAATCTCTTTATGGTATAATCATTGACAAATTATGAAGTAATAATATCAACATAAAAATATCCATGAATATAAGAAGCATAATCATTACATTTTCAAAATATACGATCCTTAACGAGTGTTATCCCCCTCATTTTATCTTGTTGACATGGCATTAACTTCACCATCACCGCAAAAATATAAATCATGAGCACCAAGGTGTTAAACCAAGCAAGTGGATCATACTTCTAATGCGCTTCAGCATTTTCAACTCCCACGCAATACATGAGCGAGAGCCATGGACGTGGAATAGAATGCGGTGATAGGGATCAATAAGGAGAAGTCAAAAGGCAGAAAGTCTCGCATGAACTAGGTGGATCAAGGGGCTATGGAGATGCCCATCAATCGGTATCAATGGGAGGAGTAGGGATCATCATGCAACAGATGCACTAAGAGCTATAAGTGTATGAAAGCTCAACTGAAACTAAGTGGGTGTGCATCCAACTTGCTTGCTCATGAAGACCTCGAGCATTTGAGGAAGCCCATCATCGAAATATACAAGCCAAGTTCTATAATGAAAAATTCCCACTAGTATATGAAAGTGACAACATAGGTGACTCTCTATATGTAAAACATGGTGCTACTTTGAAGCACAAGTGTGGTAAAGGATAGTAACATTGCTGTCGGTGTCAAAACCGGTGGATCTCGGGTAGGGGGTCCCGAACTGTGCGTCTAGAATCGATGGTAACAGGAGACGGGGGACACGATGTTTACCCAGGTTCGGGACCTCTCTATGGAGGTAATACCCTACTTCCTGCTTGATTGATCTTGATGAATATGAGTGTTAGATGAGTTGATCTACCACGAGATCGTAATGGCTAAACCCTAGAAGTCTAGCCTATGAGTATATGGTAATGAATCTGTCCTATCCGGACTATGCTCTCCGGTTTATATAGACACCAGAGAGATCTAGGGTTACATGAGGTCAGTTACATAAGAGGGAATCTTCATAGTCGGTAGCTTAGCTTGCCTCCCACGCTAAGGAGAGCCTATCTGGACACGGGTATAGTCTTCGGTCTTCGTGTCTTCACAGCCCATCAGTCCGGCCCATGGATAACAGGCCGGACGCCCGAGGACCCTTTAGTCCAGGACTCCCTCAGTAGCCCCTGAACCTGGCTTCAATGACGAGGAGTCCGATGCACAGATTGTCTTCAGCATTGCAAGGCGCGTTCCCCTTCCTCCGAACTCCGATATAGTATTCGGATGTGATGATTGTATCCGGACTTGTGTACATAATTGCAGAAAATACAATACTCCACGAGTCCAATCGGTCAACAACTGTTGCGACATTGCATCATGCCCGCCCGGTTATTATTTCCAACCATTGGCTATCCTATCGCCCCACGTCTCGGGAAGCGGTTTTATTGGCACGTCTTGTCAAAGCAGAGATCGTGTCCCTTATTCACGGGATTTTCAATAATGTTGGTATGGGTAACCCAACCGTCCCCTGGGTACAACTCTTTGAGGATAGGTAAGTTTCGAGACCCAGGAGGGGACGCTCGATATTCTGGGCCTTTATATAGGGACCCGGACTTGTCTTTCTCTTCTGCACTTGCTTCTTCCTCAATCCCAGCCTCCTCGAGTTCTAGCCCTCGAGTTCCAATCACCAGCCGCCCCAATCATGTCCGGGCCCAGCCGTTCAGGCCAGTGGGTGGCCTCTTCCGTCACGGAGGAGGATATTGCGAAGCTCCGCGTAGCGAGGTACCTGACCCCAGAAATCCTTCATCGGCTTCCTGCCGAGGGGCAGATTATTCCCACCCCCAAATATGGCGAGAGGGTAATATTTGTATCCCACTTCCTTCATGGGCTAGGGTTCGCACTTAGCCCCTTTGTCAGGGGGCTCATGTTCTACTATGGGCTAGACTTTCATGATCTGGCCCCGGACGCCATTCTTCTCATCTCGACATTCATCGTCACGTGTGAGGCCTTCCTCCGGACTCCTCCGCACTTTGGTTTGTGGCTCAAGACTTTTCATGTGAGGCCGCAGGTGACAGAGGAGGAGCAGGCAGAGTGCGGCAGCGTTGCAATAAGCAAGCTTGCCAGCGCGGTTTGGTTTGAAGGATCTTTTGCCGAGTCTTCCGAACTATGGCAGCAGGGATGGTTTTATGTCAACGAGCCGCGGGGCTCCAAGTGGATGGCTACTCCTGCTTTCCGACCCGGCCCTCCAATTCAACTCGCTTCATGGATTGCTACCTCTTGAGCACTGCGTTGGTTTTCCCTTGAAGAGGAAAGGGTGATGCAGCAAAGTAGCGTAAGTATTTCCCTCAGTTTTTGAGAACCAAGGTATCAATCCAGTAGGAGGCTACGCGCAAGTCCCTCGCACCTACACAAAACAAATAAATCCTCGCAACCAACGCGATAAGGGGTTGTCAATCCCTTCACGGTCACTTACGAGAGTGAGATATGATAGATATGATAAGATAATATTTTTGGTATTTTTATGATAAAGATGCAAAGTAAAATAAAAGCAAAGTAAAAAGCAAAGGAAATAACTAAGTGTTGGAAGATTAATATGATGAAGATAGACCCGGGGGCCATAGGTTTCACTAGTGGCTTCTCTCAAGAGCATAAGTATTTACGGTGGGTGAACAAATTACTATTGAGCAATTGACAGAATTGAGCATAGTTATGAGAATATCTAGGTATGATCATGTATATAGGCATCACGTCCGAGACAAGTAGACCGACTCCTGCCTGCATCTACTACTATTACTCCACTCATCGACCGCTATCCAGCATGCATCTAGAGTATTAAGTTCATAAAAACAGAGTAACGCCTTAAGCAAGATGACATGATGTAGAGAGATAAATTCATGCAATATGATAAAAACCCCATCTTGTTATCCTCGATGGCAACAATACAATACGTGCCTTGCTGCCCCTACTGTCACTGGGAAAGGACACCGCAAGATTGAACCCAAAGCTAAGCACTTCTCCCATTGCAAGAAAGATCAATCTAGTAGGCCAAACCAAACTGATAATTCGAAGAGACTTGCAAAGATAACCAATCATACATAGAAGAATTCAGAAGATTCAAATATTGTTCATAGATAAACTTGATCATAAACCCACAATTCATCGGTCTCAACAAACACACCGCAAAAGAAGATTACATCGAATAGATCTCCACAAGAGAGGGGGAGAACATTGTATTGAGATCCAAAAAGAGAGAAGAAGCCATCTAGCTAATAACTATGGACCCGAAGGTCTGAGGTAAACTACTCACACTTCATCGGAGGGGCTATGGTGTTGATGTAGAAGCCCTCCATGATCGATGCCCCCTCCGACGGAGCTCCGGAACAGGCCCCAAGATGGGATCTCGTGGGTACAGAAGGTTGCGACGGTGGAATTAGGTTTTTGGCTCCGTATCTGATCGTTTGGGGGTACGTAGGTATATATAGGAGGAAGGAGTACGTCGGTGGAGCAACAGGGGGCCCACGAGGGTGGAGGGCGCGCCCTGGGGGGGGGGGGTAGGCGCGTCCCCCTACCTCGTGGCTTCCTCCATTCTTTCTTGACGTAGGGTCCAAGTCTCCTGGATCTTGTTCGTTCCAAAAATCACGTTCCCGAAGGTTTCATTCCGTTTGGACTCCGTTTGATATTCTTTTTCTGCGAAACTCTGAAATAGGCAAAAAAACAACAATTCTGGGCTGGGCCTCCGGTTAATAGGTTAGTCCCAAAAATAATATAGAAGTGAATAATAAAGCCCAATAATGTCCAAAACAGTAGATAATATAGCATGGAGCAATCAAAAATTATAGATACGTTGGAGACGTATCAAGCATCCCCAAGCTTAATTCCTGCTCGTCCTCGAGTAGGTAAATGATAAAAATAGAATTTTTGATGCGGAGTGCTACTTGGCATAATTTCAATGTAATTCTTCTTAATTGTGGTATGAATATTCAGATCCGAAAGATTCAAGACAAAAGTTTAATATTGACCTAAAAATAATAATACTTCAAGCATACTAACAAAGCAATTATGTCTTCGCAAAATAACATGGCCAAAGAAAGTTATCCCTACAAAATCATATAGTCTGGCTATGCTCTATCTTCACCACACAAAGTATTTAAATCATGCACAACCCCGATGACAAGCCAAGCAATTGTTTCATACTTTTGACGTTTTCAAACTTTTTCAATCTTCACGCAATACATGAGCGTGAGCCATGGACATAGCACTATATGTGGAATAGAATGGTGGTTGTGGAGAAGACAAAAAGGAGAAGATAGTTTCACATCAACTAGGCGTATCAACGGGCTATGGGGATGCCCATCAATAGATATCAATTTGAGTGAGTAGGGATTGCCATGCAACGGATGCACTAGAGCTATAAGTATATGAAAGCTCAACAAAAGAAACTAAGTGGGTGTGCATCCAACTCGCTTGCTCACGAAGACCTAGGGCATTTTGAGGAAGCCCATCATTGAAATATACAAGCCAAGTTCTAAAATGAAAAATTCCCACTAGTATATGAAAGTGACAAAATGAGAGACTCTCTATCATGAAGGTCATGGTGCAACTTTGAAGCACAAGTGTGGTAAAAGGATAGTAACATTGTCCCTTCTCTCTTTTTCTCTCATTTTTTTTATTTGGGCCTTTTCTCTTTTTTTTATGGCCTCTTTTTTTTCGTCCGGAGTCTCATCCCGACTTGTGGGGCAATCATAGTCTCCATCATTCTTTTCCTCACTTGGGACAATGCTCTAAAAATGAAGATCATCACACTTTTATTTTCTTACAACTCGATACTTAGAGTGAAATATGACTCTATATGAATGCCTCCGCGGTGTACCGGGATATGCAATGAATCAAGAGTGACATGTATGACAGAATTATGAACGGTGGATTTGCCACAAATACGATGTCAACTACATGATCATGCAAAGCAATATGACAATGATGGAGCGTGTCATAATAAACGGAACGGTGGAAAGTTGCATGGCAATATATCTCGGAATGGCTATGGAAATGCCATGATAGGTAGGTATGGTGGCTGTTTTGAGGAAGGTTTATGGTGGGTGTATGATACCGGCGAAAAGTGCGCGGTATTAGAGAGGCTAGCAATGGTGGAAGGAAGAAGGGTGCGTATAATCCATGGACTCAACATTAGTCATAAAGAACTCATATACTTATTGCAAAAATCTACAAGTTATCAAAGCAAAGTATTACGCGCATGCTCCTAGGGGGATAGATTGGTAGGAAAAGACCATCCCTCGTCCCCGATCGCCACTCATAAGGAAGACAATCAATAAATAAATCATGCTCCGACTTCATCACATAATGGTTCACCATACGTGCATGCTAGGGGAATCACAAACTTAAACACAAGTATTTCTCAAATTCACAACTACTCAACTAGCATGACTCTAATATCACCATCTTTATATCTCAAAACAATTATCAAGCATCAAACTTTTCTTAGTATTCAACACGCTCATAAGAAAGTTTTTACTAATCCTGAATACCAAGCATATTAGGATTATTTAAGCAAATTACCATGCTATTTAAGACTCTCAAAATAATCTAAGTGAAGCATGAGAGATCAATAGTTTCTATAAAACAAATCCACCACCGTGCTCTAAAAGATATAAGTGAAGTACTAGAGCAAAAACTATATAACTCAAAAGATATAAGCGAAGCACATAGAGTATTCTAACAAATTCCAAATCATGTATGGCTCTCTCAAAAGGTGTGTACAGAAAGGATGATTGTGGTAAACTAAAAATCAAAGACTCATATCATACAAGACGCTCCAAGCAAAACACATATCATGTGGTGAATAAAAATATAGCTCCAAGTAAAGTTACCGATGGAAGTAGACAAAAGAGGGGATGCCTTCCGGGGCATCCCCAAGCTTTGGCTTTATGGTGTCCTTAGATTATCTTGGGGGTTCCATGGGAATCCCCAAGCTTATGCTCTTGCCACTCCTTGTTCCATAATCCATCAAATCTTTCACCCAAAACTTGAAAACTTCACAACACAAAACTCAACAGAAAATCTCGTGAGCTCCGTTAGCGAAAGAAAACAAAAGACCACTTCAAGGTACTGTAATGAACTCATTCTTTATTTATATTGGTGTTAAACCTACTGTATTCCAACTTCTCTATGGTTTATAAACCCTTTTACTAGCCATAGATTCATCAAAATAAGCAAACAACACACGAAAAATAGAATCTGTCAAAAACAGAACAGTCTGTAGTAATCTGTAGCTAACGCAAACTTCTGGAACTCCAAAAATTCAGCCAAAATAGGAAGACCTAGAAAATTTGTTTATTGATCAGAAGCAATTGAAATCAGTTTTTTATCACGTTCTGGTGATTTTTAACAATTATTTTCGTGAACAGAAAGTTTCTGGAAATTTCTGCAAGATCAAATAACTATCATCGAAGAAGATCCTATAGGTTTAACTTGGCACAAACACTAATTAAAACATAAAAACACATCTAAACAGAGGCTAGAACAAATATTTATTCCTAAACAGAATCAAAAAGCAAAAAACTAAAAATAAAATTGGGTTGCCTCCCAACAAGCGCTATCGTTTAAGGCCCCTAGCTAGGCATAAAAGCAAGGATAGATCTAGGTATTGCTATCTTTGGTAGGAAATCCATAAGTGGCTCTCATGGTAGATTCATATGGTAATTTTATTTTCTTCCTAGGGAAGTGTTCCATGCCTTTATTTAATGGAAATTGGAATCTAATATTCCCTTCCTTCATATCAATAATTGCAGTAATCGTTCTAAGGAAAGGTCTACAAAGAATAATAGGACATGAAGGATTGCAATCTATATCAAGAATGATAAAATCTACGGGCACATAATTTCTATTTGCAACAATAAGGAAATACAATCTATCAAAGAGCAATTTTCATAATTAAATTCCTTGAAATCCGAAATAGTGGGTTTATTAACATCTAGGGTTTTGTTTTCTTCAATCCCACTTTTATCAAGTTTAGCATCAAGATCTAAAAACTCCGAATTTTTGGAACGCCTTCTAGGTAAAGGTGGATCATATTCAGTCCCATCATTATCAAGATTCATATTGCAAAACAAGGATTTAATAGGGGACACATCAATAACTTTTAGATCTTCATCTTTATTTTCATAGAAATCCGGTTTAGCGACCATCTTATTAACTAAGGTAGCCTGCTTATCTGATATTTCAGCTATCAACTTCTCAAGATGAGCAATTTGGGATCTTAAAACATCAAATTCTTTAGACATATCATCAAGCTCTTTATTCATATAACTCATAAAGCTTTTTTGTTAGTTTTGCTCGTTTTGAAGAAATTATTATGCTCAAATTGCAAAACCATAAAACTCCTGACGTTACTTTCGATCTATTCCAACCTTTTAAGGTGAAGATCACCAAATCTAGGTAGAGCCATCGCGAAAAACAAGCAATCCAACACATGGGCAAACAAAAAGCAAGCGAAAAAGAGGCGAACAAAAAAGGCAGGGCGAATAAAACGGCAAGGGTGAAGTGGGGGAGAGGAGAACGAGAGGCAAATGTTCCGAACAATGGCAGCAGGGATGGTTTTATGTCAACGAGCCGCGGGGCTCCAAGTGGATGGCTACTCCTGCTTTCCGACCCGGCCCACCAATTCAACTCGCTTCATGGATTGCTACCTCTTGAGCACTGCGTTGGTTTTCCCTTGAAGAGGAAAGGGTGATGCAGCAAAGTAGCGTAAGTATTTCCCTTAGTTTTTTAGAACCAAGGTATCAATCCAGTAGGAGGCTACGCGTGAGTCCCTCGCACCTACACAAAACAAATAAATCCTCGCAACCAACGCGATAAGGGGTTGTCAATCCCTTCACGGTCACTTACGAGAGTGAGATATGATAGATATGATAAGATAATATTTTTGGTATTTTTATGATAAAGATGCAAAGTAAAATAAAAGCAAAGTAAAAAGCAAAGGAAATAACTAAGTGTTGGAAGATTAATATGATGAAGATAGACCCGGGGGCCATAGGTTTCACTAGTGGCTTCTCTCAAGAGCATAAGTATTTACGGTGGGTGAACAAATTACTATTGAGCAATTGACAGAATTGAGCATAGTTATGAGAATATCTAGGTATGATCATGTATATAGGCATCACGTCCGAGACAAGTAGACCGACTCCTGCCTGCATCTACTACTATTACTCCACTCATCGACCGCTATCCAGCATGCATCTAGAGTATTAAGTTCATAAAAACAGAGTAACGCCTTAAGCAAGATGACATGATGTAGAGAGATAAATTCATGCAATATGATAAAAACCCCATCTTGTTATCCTCGATGGCAACAATACAATACGTGCCTTGCTGCCCCTACTGTCACTGGGAAAGGACACCGCAAGATTGAACCCAAAGCTAAGCACTTCTCCCATTGCAAGAAAGATCAATCTAGTAGGCCAAACCAAACTGATAATTCGAAGAGACTTGCAAAGATAACCAATCATACATAAAAGAATTCAGAAGATTTAAATATTGTTCATAGATAAACTTGATCATAAACCCACAATTCATCGGTCTCAACAAACACACCGCAAAAGAAGATTACATCGAATAGATCTCCACAAGAGAGGGGGAGAACATTGTATTGAGATCCAAAAAGAGAGAAGAAGCCATCTAGCTAATAACTATGGACCCGAAGGTCTGAGGTAAACTACTCACACTTCATCGGAGGGGCTATGGTGTTGATGTAGAAGCCCTCCGTGATCGATGCCCCCTCCGGCGGAACTCCGGAACAGGCCCCAAGATGGGATCTCGTGGGTACAGAAGGTTGCAGTGGTGGAATTAGGTTTTTGGCTCCGTATCTGATCGTTTGGGGGTACGTAGGTATATATAGGAGGAAGGAGTACGTCAGTGGGGCAACAGGGGGCCCACGAGGGTGGAGGGCGCGCCCTGGGGGGGGGGGGTAGGCGCGCCCCCTACCTCGGGGCCTCCTCCTTAGTTTCTTGACGTAGGGTCCAAGTCTCCTGGATCATGGTCGTTCCAAAAATCACGTTCCCGAAGGTTTCATTCCGTTTGGACTCAGTTTGATATTCTCTTTCTGCGAAACTCTGAAATAGGCAAAAAACAACAATTCTGGGCTGGGCCTCCGGTTAATAGGTTAGTCCCAAAAATAATATAAAAGTGAATAATAAAGCCCAATAATGCCCAAAACAGTAGATAATATAGCATGGAGCAATCAAAAATTATAGATACGTTGGAGACGAATCATGGATCAGCAAGGGATTGAACTGGGGATCCGTTGATGAGGTGTAGACTCTGCAAAGTCGCATCCGAAGCCTTACCGAGATAGGCATCAAGCTTGTGAACATTGTTCAAGTAATGCTAGTCCGCCGGATCCTGCCATGTCAGCGGCGGCCTATCCGTATGTGGGAGTTCAATCCAGAAGGGCGGCGGACCCTTCAGCACTTCTTTGGCACGACGCACGAAGGAATGTGGAAATTATATTTCGGGAAGCGAGAGCAATGGCCGGACACCACCGAAGATGTTGGCCTCGACTGCAATCATTCGGACACTTCGGTAAGTATTCAACACCTTTTATTTCAACATCTTTTGACAAGATACTGAGCACTCCGCCCCTACGCAGGACTGGATAAAGAAAGCGGTATTAATCTGGAGTCCGGCGCCCCTTGCCGAAGATCCCGCGTCCACCCTGCTAACGCGGATGTTAATTCCGACACCGTACCGGGTGTCTGCAGAGAGGGGTGAGAGCGTGGAGCCCAAAGGAGATGCCTGCCACGGCAAGAAGCGGGCTGCCTCTGGAGGCCAGGAGGGGAAACTTTCCAAGAAAGGAAAAATGCCATCATCGGCCGGCTTGAGCCAGGCGAGCGATGTCAATGTGGAGCCTGATGATGAGGGCGAACCTTCGGCCAGACCGTAAGTGAAGCGAGGTACTTTAACCATACCTCATTCTTTTCTTATTACTGAAGTAGTTCTCCGACATGTGCACGTCCTCGCAGGTTAACGCCTGGTGTTTCTCAATCGTCCTCCTCCTCGAGGGACCTTCTTCCAGAGATGATGGAGAGTGACACGCCTTCTCCGGCCTCCTCGCCCAACAGGGCGGATAATCTTGAGGTGTCGTCCCGGAGGGCCCCTCCCGACCGACAAGTAGCACAGGAAACGAGGAAGGAGTTACCCGAAGGTGGTGCCTCTGTCATTCTGGGTTCGGGGGTCAAGAATGGCGGCCCCGAATTGTCCGGATCACAACCGGAGATGATTCTGGAGGCAGTTAAGCAGATTCCTTTAAAGGAATATCGTGCCCCAGCAACGGTGTCCGAAGACCCAGGAGTACCGAAGACGCTGACGGACATGCTGCGACAGGCGTCCGTTTCAGAGGAGCACCGCGCCTTAATGGTTACGGTGGTCGAAAAGGTTCTCTCCATGAAGAGCGGGTTGAATGAGGCCTTGATGAGCCTTCTAAGGGGTTTTGAGGTTTGTGATGTAATTTTGTCAATGGAATATTATTGACCGAATGCACCTGTTGTTTATGCAGTAGCCCCTGAGACTCGGATTGCCTTCCAAAAGAAGCGATCGAAGGATCGAAAAGACACGCTCAGGTACTGACCTTGTTTTAACTTGGAATGCAGACTGTCTCGCTTCCCGCGGCTACCCGGTGTACGGAAGTGGCCGAACTGCAGCGAAAGCTGGATACTGCGGAGGATGACATTGCATTGATCAACAGGCGTCTTGACGACTCGCAAGGTATGTTTTGTGGGCATTCCTTACACCAGTGTGCTTTGTAATTTAAGCCTAACTCTGAAAAGAGTTTCATATGGAATATGCATGAATGCAGATGGTGCCGCCGCCGTGGAAGCCCTTCGGGCGGAGCTAGCCCGGGCCAAGGAACGGGCCCGGTTTAGTAATGTGGCCGCCGAAAAGGCATCGGCCAAGTTGAGGGCCAAACAAGCCGCGCGGCGCCAGGACAAGGAGGTCATGTCCACCATGGCGCGCGAGTTAGAAAATGCAGCTGGCCGCTGTAAACCTCTTGAGAAGGAAAATGAAGCCAAAACGGCTGAACTTGACAAGGCCTTACGAGAGGTGAGAGAGGCGCGGTCTGAATCGAGAGTAGCCCGTGAGGAAATCCGGCAAGCTGGGGATATTGTGGCTGGCAACCCCTTTTTGCTACAGGCTAAGTTTGGCGATCCGAACTATGCTCAGCTTAACCAAGTATGGAGTTCTCCGGACAATTTTTTAGACTTACCAAAGAGTTCTTCCAATGCGGCGCAGTTTATCAGGCGCAAGAGGGGTGTGCAACGGAGAAGCTTTTCTGGTCGCAATTCGGCGCGTCGAAGCGCCCTCTGTTGCTGAATGAACAGGTGTCCCAGTGGCCAAGCTGCATAGGATATCCGGCGCTACCATGAAGAGCGTCGTAGTCCATTTGTGGACGACTGAACCTGTTCCGAGTTGTTACTTTGGCCTGGTGCAGCGGCTTGTTGACGCGGTGCCGCGTATCGACGCTATGAAGCGGTCGGCGTGCATTGAAGGTGCACGGATGGCCTTCGCCCGAGTCAAGACGTTCTGGGGGAATATGAAGGCCATCACTATTGCGACGAAGAGTCCACCCGAAGGCAAGGACCGTCCGGAACTGGAGCATTATTTTGGAGACGTCCTAGAGGCCGCCCGCTTGATATGGGGTCAGTGCTTGAAAGACATAATATTCGAGTGATGTGTACAAGGGTTGTAACAAACAACTTTATAGTTAATCTAATTTCTTGCTCAAAAGCTTGTATTCCTCCTGTGCGGCCGTTTTTAATGTAATTTGAAAGTTTTCCGGTCGTCGGCTTCAGCCCCCTCGTAGGAAATACGGGGGTGTTCGGAAAAGCATTGAATCACTCTTTATCCAACGTCTTGGTCCATAAAGGAGGTGATAATGTGGCGAACCAGGCAATCGGACTATAGGGCGTTAACACTTTCACTTAGCCATAGGAGTTTTATGGTGGGGCTACGACATAGCCCCTAGTATGTATGCGGCGTATCGTAATATTGTGCCTTACATGTTTTGATCTGAAAAAGACCCTTCGTGTGACACGGGGAAACGCTAAAGATTCGAATAAGTCGTCAAGTGGTTGACCAGCTCTTGCCGCATCATGATAGTCAGTTTTCGGCTTTCTCTACTGAAGTGCTCATCCGGTCAAAGCTAGGGCACAATCGCAGTAGTTCTCCCTTTACTACCCTAGCCGATAGAGCGGAACGTAGGGTAGCAAACACAGGAGCCGGGCAACCGAACTATTGACCAAAGACAATGATTCGGAGCTGATGCATATGAGGCCAAACTTGCGACGCCGAAGTATGCTATAGAGCTGTTCGGGCTTTTATTGGCGACTCATTTGTTCCCAAACCGAGCCCCTGGCCGGTTATGCCGAGGTGCGTCTTGTAACACCGCCGCTGCGGCCGTACTCATTGTAAAAAGAGTATAGAAGGTTAGTTCGGATGAAGTTTACTAGGAGTGGAGCAATAACCAATGATAAATTCATATATAAAAAAGGAAAAGTCCACAACCCCGCCATTTGACATGCTCAGGGTCAGGAACGGAGGAAAAGGGGCATAATACAGGCTCGAAATAAAGAGTGCGGTCTACAAAAACTATTTTGGACCTCCTGTCGCACGTCTGCGCCGCCCGTCCTCTGGGAGGGGAGTCCTTATCTGAAGTAACCCCTTAGGTGAGTGTGCTGATCCGAACTCCGACAGAGTCCGTTGTATATGCAGTCCTGTCGGTCACCTGTTTATAATAAAGAAAAGTAAAGAAGAATGGATAAAAAACGTTACGGGAATGCTTGCAGGGTTGTCCGTATTGTGCTTTCGCCGATGCCCATGGTATCTTGAGCGTGTAGTGATGTACGCGTGGTGTAAATCCTGCCATCATAGTGGGTGGGTGGCGGAAGCCGAACTGCTATTTCCGCTCCGATAGTGGTCAAACGTCGGAGGGAAACTGCTTCTGGCTCCCGGTGTTCGGATGGCGAGCCTTGCCGTCGTCTTTATCCCTTGGTGGCCTGCTCCCCTTGTATTTGGCATAAAGCTTGCCTGCCTGCTTGATGACCCAACAGTTTCTGTTGGTGTGATTAGCTGGCTTATCAGGGTGGCCGTGAATCTGACAAGGTCGGTCCAATATCCTGTCAAGGGCGGATGGTCCGTCCTGTTTAGCCTTAAATGGCTTCTTCTGTTGACCGGGTTTCGGATTGTGAAATCCGGCGTTGACTGCTATGTTATGCAATCTTTCGTTATTGCTGCGACTGTTATGCTCGTTTAGTCGTGGCTTGTCGTTGCCGTCTCGGATTTCGCAAGTGCCCGGGTCGCTGGCGTTGTTGCTTTTGCGAGCGAGCCAGTTATCTTCTCCCGCACAAAAGCGAGTCATTAGAGCGGTAAGGGCTGTCATGGATTTGGGTCCTTCCTGGCCGAGGTGACATGCTAGCCATTCATCCCGGACGCTATGTTTGAAGGCCGCTAGGGCTTCCGCGTTCGGGCAGTCGACAATTTGGTTCTTTTTGACTAAGAACCTAGTCCAGAGTTCCTTGGCTGACTCGCCGGGCTGTTGGACAATATGACTTAAGTCATCGGCCTTTGGTGGCCGGACATATGTTTCTTGGAAGTTGTCACGAAAGGCGTCTTCCAGATCTTCCCAGCTGCCAATAGAATTTTCTGGCAAACTGTTTAGCCAGTACCGTGCTGGCCCCTTAAGCTTGAGAGGCAGGTATTTAATGGCATGAAGGTCGTTTCCGCGAGCCAAGTGGATATGGAGGAGGAAGTCCTCAATCCATACTGTGGGATCTGTTGTTCCATCGTATGATTCGATGTTGATGGGTTTAAACCCGTCTTGGAATTCATGCTCCATTACCTCGTTGGTGAAGCAAAGAGGGCGTGCGGCTCCTCTATGTTGGGCCACACTGTGAATCACATCCGGCGGGCTCTGCTTATGGTTTTCGGATCGAGCGTGCTCGGGTCTGTTGTGTCCAAATAGATAACCGTTATTGCTGGCCGGGGCATGTCTCCGCGATCTGTGTGTCAATTTTGTGTGTCCGGTTCTACCCTCTGGTTCTTGTTGGATGTCGCGAGTGTCCCCCCGAGCCTCTTTATTCTTGCTTGGACAGCCAGATGGGTTTGTATGGTGCTCTGCTGGGGCTACTGCCTTGCCCGGACTGAACTATGGTCGGCCTACCGGCTTATTCGATGGTGGTGTGGGCTCCAAAGCCTTGCCATCGTATTGAGGGAGCCACCTACTGTTGTGATGAATTTTGTCTGGGACGCTAAGGCCGTATTCTTCGGCGGCCAGGACCTCGGTCCATCTATTGTTGAACAAATCTTGGCTCACTTGAAGCTAGAGCTGCTTCCTCCTTAGGCTCCTTGCCGTGGCTATGAGCCATCATTTAAAGCGCTCCTGTTCTAGAGGTTCCTCGGGAACGATGAATTCCTCGTTGCCGAGGCTCTCTTCTTCCTCGGAGAGTGGAAGATAATTACTATCCTCCGAGTCTCCGTATGTGGCATGTTCATCAGGGCTATCCTGCCCGCTTTCCTGGTCCTCCTGTTCGGATCCTGTCTAAACAGGGTCTTCGTTGTCCGGAGTACTATCACCTTCGATGCTAATATTGTTTTCCCTTGAGTGACGTGACTGAGAGTGGCGCCGGGGGTGCCGGTGTTCGGACTATGTACGAGGAGGCTTATCCTCGACTGGATCCTCTTTGTCATCGTTGAGATCGTCGTTGGGTGTGTCCATCATACATACGTCGTACCAGGAAGTGGTCGCCCCGTGTGTAGCGGATAGTAAGCTCTGGTTTTCCCCTCATCTCCTCCAAACCGCCGATGTCTTCGGAGCGGGGGTCAGGCATATTGGTTGGTTCGTCGACAGTGGCTATGGAGTGGGTGGCGGGTGGGAAGCAAAATTCTCCATCGCCCGCCGTAAGGCCGAACAGAACATAGTTCGGTGACGAGCCGTCTGCCAGGGATAGGTTTTTTAGTGAATTTAGTAGATCACCCATGTGCGAGTGTTGGAAGATATCTGCGGCGCTGAACTTGAAGATCGATAGCCGATCGAGTTCGGTATCCGCGGGCTCACTGGGTTCGGAACTCGATATCGGAGACAAGTCCGGGGTTCCGTTGATGCAAGTATCGTACGAAGTGGAATCTGCATGCGGCTCCACCGCCGCCGAGTTGTTAGCCCCCATGATGGGGTTGAGTTTCCCATCTTCGGACGACTTTATCTGCTCCGGCTCTAAGGCTAGAGTTGTTACAGGAGCTATCTCCTGGATGCGGCCCGATGACAGGTTTAAGCCATGTTTATCAGGGCGAAGGGGAGCGGTTGCCGCGGTCTCGAATCCGTCGAAGATCAAATCTCCACGGATGTCCGCGACGTAGTTCAGGCTTCCGAATCTGACCTGATGGCCAGGGGCGTAGCTATCGATCTGCTCCAGATGGCCTAGCGAGTTGGCCCGCAGTACGAAGCCGCCGAATACAAAGATTTGTCCGGGGAGGAAGGTTTCTCCCTGGATCACGTCATTACTGACGATCGAAGGGGCCATCAAATCCTTTCGTCGATGGCACAACGGAACTCTCAATGAAAGCACCAATGTCGGTGTCAAAACCGGCAGATCTCGGGTAGGGGGTCCCGAACTGTGCGTCTAGAATCGATGGTAACAGGAGACGGGGGACACGATGTTTACCCAGGTTCCGGCCCTCTCTATGGAGGTAATACCCTACTTCCTGCTTGATTGATCTTGATGAATATGAGTGTTACAAGAGTTGATCTACCACGAGATCGTAATGGCTAAACCCTAGAAGTCTAGCCTATGAGTATATGGTAATGAATTTGTCCTATCCGGACTATGCTCTCCGGTTTATATAGACACCGGAGAGATCTAGGGTTACATGAGGTCGGTTACATAAGAGGGAATCTTCATAGTCGGTAGCTTAGCTTGCCTCCCACGCCAAGGAGAGCCTAATCCTGACATGGGTATAGTCTTCGGTCTTCGTGTCTTCACAGCCCATCAGTCCGGCCCATGGATAACAGGCCGGACGCCCGATGACCCCTTAGTCTAGGACTCCCTCAATTGCCCCTTCTCTTTTTTTCTCTCACTTTTTTCTGCTGGGCTCTTTTTGGGCTCTTTTTTCCATCCGGTTCCTCATCCCGACTTGTGGGGGAATCATAGTCTCCATCATCCTTTCCTCACTGGGACAATGCTCTAATAATGATGATCATCACACTTTTATTTACTTACAACTCAATATTACAACTCGATACTGGAAGAATATGACTCTATATGTATGTCTCTCGCAGTGTACCAGGATGTGCAATGATGCTAGCGTAACATGTATAATAATGATGAATGGTGGCTGAGCCAAAAAAAACTATGTCAGCTATATGATCATGCAAATCAATATGACAATGAAGGTGTATGTCATAACAACGGAACGTGAAAGATGCAAAGCAATATGACAATATACTATGTCAACTATATGATCATGCAAAGCAATATGACAATGATGATATGTGTCATACTAAAACGGAATAGTGGAAGTTGCATGTCAATATATCTTGGAATGGCTATGGAAATGACATAATAGGTAGGTATGGCGGGTTTTTTAGGAAGGTAAAGGAGGCTTATGTGTGAAAGAGCGTATCATATCATGGGGTTTGGATACACCAGCTAAGTTTGCACCAACTCTGGAGGTGAGAAAGGGCATTGCACGGTACCAGAGAGGCTAGCAAATTGCGGAAAGATAGGAGTGCGCATAACCATGACTCACATTAGTCATAAAGAACTCACATACTTATTGTGAAACTCTACTGATACGTCTCCAACGTATTTACAATTTATGAAGTATTCATGCCATGTTTACAACAATTTTATATGGTTTTGATATGATTTGAATGGAACTAACCCGGACTGACACTGTTTTCAGTAGAACTACCGTGGTGTTGTTTTTTTGTGCAGAAATAAAAGTTCTTGGATTGGGCTGAAAATTTACGGTGCTTTTTATGAACCAAAAGAGACCCCCGAAGCTTCGAGGAAGGAACAGAAGACTCACGAGGAAGCGACAAGCCTGGGGGACGCGCCCTCCCCCCAAGGCGCATGTGGGAGGCTTGTCACTCCCTCGTGGGCCCCCTTGATGTGAAATCAACGCCAAAAATTCCTATAAATACCAAAAAACCCTAGAAAAAAACCTAGAACTTCTGCTCCGCCGCCGCAAGCCTCTGTACCGAAGTGATCTCATTTAGAGGCCTTCTCTGGCACCCTGCCGGAGGGGGAAAATCATCACCGGAGGCCATCTCCATCATTCCGACGGCCACCATGACGAGGAAGGAGTAGTTCACCCTCGGGGCTAAGGGTATGTACCAGTAGCTATGTGTTTGATCCCTCTCTCCCATGTTATTGGTTTGACACAATCTTGATGTACCGCGAGCTTTGTTAATATAGTTGGATCATATGGTGTTTCTCCCTCTCTATCTTGTTATGATGAATTGAGTTTTTACCTTTGAGGTTTCACTTTTACCGGATTGAATACTTTTTGGATTTGAGAGCACTTGATGTATGTCTTGCATGTGGATACCTGTGGTGACAATGGGGTATTTTGGTTCACTTGATATATGTTTTGGTATTCAACTTACGGATTATCGTGACACTAGGTTAATCTATGCATAGGGGTCGATACACGTTTCCGTCCTTCTTTCTCTGGTAGAAACCTTGGGGCACTCTTTGAAGTTCTTTGTGTTGGATTGAATATTACGAATCAAAAGTTGTTTGATGCATATCGTATAATCAACTCATGGATACTTGTGGTGACATTGGAGTATCTAGGTGACATTAGAGTTGGTTGATGCTTGGCTCAATAGATTAATCGAAAAAGATAACTTTGAGGTGGTTTCGTACCCTACAACAATTTCATCTTATGTTTTCCACTAGATAAGAACTTTGGAGTGACTCTTTGTCGCACGTTGAGGGATTGTTATATGATTCAATTATGTTAGCACTACTGAGTAATTGCACTAGTGAAAGTATGAACCCTAAGCCTTGTTTCTAAGCATGACAATACCGTTTGTGCTCACCTTTATTACTTGCTACCTTGAAAAGAGCCTACACTAGGTCGACCCGCTATCAACGATGCTATTCATTTTGGCCATAGACCCGCTGCAACAGATCCTTCGACTCCCCTCCCAGTAAGGCATTCTCAAGCCCATTCGTGCGCCATCAACTAGATGCAGGATATCTCTCTACGGGATGATGTGGGCATTTTCACAAACCAGAACAAGGAGGAGCTACAAGCGATTTCTTCTATCCTCTCGGATTTTGGGAATGCTAGCAGCCTAATCACAAACTTGTCCAAGACTGAGGTCTTTCCGATCAGATGTGGCAGTTTTGACCTCCTGGATGTGCTATCCGTCTTCCCTGCCAAGATCGCTACCTTCCCGGGGCATTACTTGGGGCTACCCTGGCACTATCGCCGGCTGCGAGGGATCAACCTGCAACCCTTCATCATCAGGATTGTTGGCAGACTGCCGGGATTGTCGGTGTACAAAAGTAGGGGCACACCTTTGTACCCCTTTACTTGTGCGCGGGCAGTCGGAGCCACGCGCCACAGCCAAACTAAGCAGGGCAGAGGAGGGGAGCCGGAGAGAAACCGAAGCCCAAGACAGCCAGAGCAACACCAAGGCCAAGATCACAAAAGAGCAGACAGACGAAGCAGGTTCCCCCGGCAAGACCCTTGCTGGGGCAGCCTCCGCGGCCCAGGCAAGGCCCTTGTCGGGGCGGCTCGTCCAACACCAGCGGAGCGCACCACCCTTGAGCCCACGGTCTCCAAAACCATCAACCACGTTGGGCCAGGGCTCCATGGTGGCATGCAGATCTTTGTGAAGATAAGGAATATTCAAGATCAGATGCGGATTAAAAGATAACGATCCCCGGCAAGATCCTTGCCAAGGGGAGCCACAAGACCCCCGGCAAGATCCTTGCCGGGGACAACAGCACGCCACGGCAAGGCCCTTGCCGGGCCACCTGGCAAGGCCCTTGCCAAGGGCGCCAGCAGGGCCACCTCCAGGCCCGCACCAGCCAAGTCTCCACCGCCGTTCGCATGCAACTGCCAGCCCAACCAGCTGGGCTGGCACCTGCGTGGCAACATTCAACTCTCAGACCAGATCAGCAAGCACATGCATGGCGGCATGCAGATCTTCGTGAAGACCCTACCGCCGCGCCACCTCAGCTGCCTGCCTGCCTACATGGCGCCACATGCTGCGCTGGCCAGGGCGCGTGTCAAAGCGAGGGGGAGCGGCGACAGACGGGACGGGCCTCGCCCCATCCCCGATAAAGCAAGGGGACACCTAAGCGATGCATTAAATGCGTCTTGTCCTGTAATACGAGCGATAAGCTCGTAGCACTGTACGCCTTTCCACCTCCTGTGTGCCACTGTGGCAGCCCCTTTCGACTATAAAAGGAGGCCCATGGCGTACTGGAGAAGGATTCGGCTCTTTGGAACGACCCAGCCACCGTAGCTAGTTGGGAGGCTCAAGAACACTCAATACATCCACCAAAGCAGGACTAGGGTTTTACGCGTCCTCGCGGCCCGAACCTGGGTAAACGATCCTTGTGCTGATTACTAATCCTGCTCTTCTTGCAACCCTGCGCCCCGGCAACCATAGTAGGGATTCTTGTGATCCCATAGGTGTCGTTTCGCACCGACATCTTTGGCGCGCCAGGTAGGGGGCGTAATTGTGAGAATCTGGTCTAGTAGTTGGTCTAGCAGTTCTGCATCGCCGTGGCTTCTAAAGAAGAAGACGACCAGGACAAAACGGCGCCGCCTGCGCGCACGAAAGACGCCAGTGCGGCAACAGAAAAGCTAAGTCATTCAGAGCCTTGAGTTATTTCATTTTTTATATAAGGTTATCGTCCTCAGAGATCCTGCCTATGTATGGAAAACCTGCACGCAAAGGGGCCCTCCCACGATTGGCAACGCCCTTGTTCTGTTTCGAGTCCGCTCAACAGCTCAAGCGGCCGTGTCGAGAGTGGCGGGGTAGCCTTCCGCACCTGGCAACGCTCTCGATTCTGACTCGAGTTAAGCTCGACAGTTCGGGCGGCCGCGTTAAGGGCGGTAAGGTGGTTCGCCTGGCAGCAAGCACACCCGGCAGGCCAATGGGGATCCGTCCCCAAGACGTCGCCCTGGGTTTACGCGTGGGCAGGCCTACCCAGTTACGTAGGGTGGACATACAAAGGAAAATCGAACAGGAAAATAACGTGCATAATATCAAAGTACTGCAGAAGTTATACTACATCGCTTGTTGCCGTAGTTCCAACTAAAGATAAAAATCATCTTGGTCGTGAACTTGCAGCAATGAAAAGAAACGGGGTGCCTAATCCCGGCGCTGGCCCTCCATCCTCAGAATTCCGCCGACACCGCTGATGATGGGCTTGATGCGCTCCCTGAGCGGCGTGAGGTCAGTATCCTCCGGCAAGCTCTCCAGCGCGGCTTCGAAGTTGAGGTCGGGGTACCAGTACGCCACCTTGGTGAGAACCTTGGTCATGGCGCCCTCGCAAAGCCTCCGGGCCTCGTCGGCCAGCAAGGCCGCCCGGTTGGCGTGAAGCCGCTCCAAAGCACCGACGACCTTCTCAAAGAACAGGGTCAGGCTGTAGTTGGCGCTCACACTCCGCTCCGGGGCGTACCTCACGTCCAGCATCCCCATGGTGGCCAGCTGCGCGGTGGCCTGGTTGGCAATGGTGGCGAGGCGATCGAGCCAGCAATTCTCGCCCTCCACGTGCTCCTTGAAGTTGAGGGCCTCGTTCTTCCGCAGCTAATTCTCAGTCTCCAGGTTTTTGGTCAGGGTCCCTTCCCGGGCCCTGGCCTCCGACAGCATCTTCTCGAGACCCTCCAGCTTCAGCTTGAGGTCTTTGATGGAGTTGTTGGCCTCGGAGAGCTCCCCGGCCCTGCTGACAGCCGCACCCTGCGCCTCCGTCAAGGCGCTGTTGAGCGTGTCCTTCTCCTGGGACAGCTTCAGGGCCTGCTCCTTCAGCTCGTCCCGCTCCACCTCCAGCTCCTTCACCTTGCCGGCGTGAACCAGAGCCTGGGCATCGAGTGTCTCTTTGTGCCTCTGATCCAGCTCTTGGGTCCGCTGCGCAGCAAGCTTCTCCACCTCCTTGTCCTTGGCGCGGAGTTTGGCGTCGAGGTCCGCCTCGCGCTTGGCGAGGTCCTCCTCCTGGGAGTTCAGCGCGGCCTGGTGCTAGGTCCAGGCGGCCTCGGCTGCCGCGGCCAAGCCCTCTGCCGTCTCCTGGGCCTTCTCGATGTCGGCCGGCTTCATGGTGAGCTCCACATCACGCTTGGCCAGCTCACCCTGGGCGGCCTTCAGCTCGTCGCGAGCCTGGCGGAACCAGTCCTGCGTCTCGGCGACGCGCTTCTGGAGGTCCGCCTCCGCTTTCTCCGCCACCGCCGTCCTGGACCTAGCTTTTTCCAGGAGGGCACGGTGGAGCGCCTGGAGCCTCCGAAAGTTGGCACCCTTGGCCTGGAGCAGCCGCTCCTCCTGGGAGCTGTCGCCACCAACGCTCGGCTCGTCGACGACCTCGAGTCCGGCGGAGGCGAGCACTTCGTCGTCGAACACCTCTCCCTCAACGGGGGCCCTTGTGCTCGACGCACCGGGGAGGTGGACGAAGAGGTCATCGCTCACCTTTAGGTACTTGGCGGAGCCGGAGGCAGCGAAGGAGGAAGGCTGGTCATCGACCACCTCCTCCTCGGCGGTGGCCTTGCCGGGCTCCCCGGCAGGCCCCTTGCCGGCCTCCTCGGCGGAAGCCTTGCCGGGCTCCCCGGCAAGCCCTTTGGCGGCGCCCTCCGCGGCGCCCCTGGCGGCCTCCTCGGTGGCGATCTTCTCGGCCTCCGCCGCGGCGTCCTTGGCCACGTCCTCGATGACGGTGTCCAGGTCCTCCCGGTCCGCCGAGAGAGGATCTGGATATCAAGAAGAGGGTGGGGTAGAGCCAAGATCAAAGATTCAAAAAGAAGAGCAAAAGCAGGGACGAAAGGCCAGAGATTTACCAGTGCCAGGCTGGGAAGCAGAAGTCCCCTTCCCGCCAACATCTGGCGCCGAGGCGAAGTCGCCAGCGCCCAAGTTCTCCTCCTCCTCCTCCATGTGCGTGGGCTCGGTGCTTGGCGCCCTTGCCGGGGACGCCCCTCGGGGCGGTGTGGTTGATGGGGGCGGCGTGGTGGGAGTAGCCCTCTGTGGCTCCTCCCGCTGCAGCTCTCCTCCTGCATACGTGACAAGGTCAGTGCCAAAGTATCATACCCCTGACACATGTCGACAAGGAGTGAGCGGTGAACTTACGCTGGGGGCTGCTGTCCGGGCTGCTCAACACCACCAGCGGCGCCCTTGAAGCACTAGCCGGGGCTGGCCGCCCGCCGAGGCCTTGGCCCTCTTTACCCTTTGGGCCAGCCTCTCCGCGTCCCTGCAAGGATGAAAATAAGTCAAGACATGCGGCACGGACTGAGGAAACAGAGATGGCGAAGAGGGGCAAGTTGCTTACTCGACGTTCATCTCCTCCTCTGTTGCCTTCCTCTTCCTCCTTGGGCTGAGGGACCCAAAATCAAAGGTGACCCCCGCGTCAACGTCTGCAGGGGGAGGGGAAGGAGGTGGCGTCCGAACGCGCTTTGCCGAGGAAGAAGCGGATGCCTTCTCCTTCACCGCCGCGGCCGTTGCCACTTTCTTTGCCCCCGCGGCCCTCGTCTGGCGTGCGGACATCTCCTGGGCCTGCTGCAGCTGCGCGGCCCTGCCAGGCCGGACTGGCTCGCTGGAGGTGGCCTGCCGCAGGACCCGTCCTCTCCCCGGGCTAGAGGATCGACGGCCACGACCTCCTCCTCCTCCTCAGCCTCTTCCTCCGACGACTCGTCGGCCACGTCTTCGACAAGAGGAGCCCCGGTCCCGGCACTGCTGGCCTCCCCAGTGGCCTCCGCGGCTGCCGCGACTTTGTCCTCCACGCCACCAGCACCACTGGCCCCGCCACTCTTCCCACCTCTCCCTCATGGCGCCATCCGGGTACGCTCCCTTGGACCTTGGGATCCAGGTGATGCAACCGGAGATGGCGCCCCCCGTTTGAATCCGAGGGAAGAAGTAGTGGCGGAAAAGCGCCATGTTGGGGTGCACCCCGGCGAAACCTTCGCAGAGGTGCACGAAAAGGGCCATGCACGCCACAACATTTGGGGTAAAATCCAAGAGGCGGAAGCCAAAGGTGTGCATGACGTCGCTGAAGAAATCAGAGAAGGGGGGACAGAGCCCGTAGGAGAAGTAGTCGACGAAGAAAGGGTACCGATTTGGAGCGTCGTCAGCGCAATTGGCGGGGATGACGCGCGTGGCTGGATGCCTCGTCTTCTCTCCCCCCGTCTTGACCCCCAACAAGGGTTTGAAGGCCTCCCGGAGCTCGAACACGTCGACCGTCGAGGGGAAGCAGGCGAGTTGCGTCCGTTGCGCCACCAGTGTACTCTCCAGCGGCTCCGTTGCTCCGGCGTCCTTGGCCTTGCCCTTGGTGGATTTGGGCGCCATGGCGGCTAGGGGAGCTAGAGACAGAAGACGACGGGGACACGGCGGCGGCGAGCAAGAGCGAAGCTTAGGGAGGAAGGAGAAGGGGGCGGCGGCTCTGAGATTGGAAGAAGGCGCGGAAGGGGTAAAGTGAGCAGCGCGCCCGCGGTTATTCCTTTTTACGGGGAAGACGCGGGCCGCCTCCTTTCCCGTTAACTGCGACGTGATGCGTGCGTGCAGAAACCGCATCACGCATGACCCCCACGTCACGCACAACCCTCCACGTCGCGCGCGGGTCGTGGGGAAGTGCAGAGGATGAGCAGTTACTACGGTAAAATTCGCCCCGCCTGCCCGCGCACTATTTTGGGCCTGGCCCAACAACGTGTCGCGCTTATGTATGGCCCAAGCCTGGGGGCTCCTGTCGGTGTACAAAAGTAGGGGCACACCTTTGTACCCCTTTACTTGTGCGCGGGCAGTTGGAGCCACACGCCACAGCCACACTAAGCAGGGCAGAGGAGGGGAGCCGGAGAGAAACCGAAGCCCAAGACAGCCAGAGCAACGCCAAGGCCGAGATCACAAAAGAGCAGAGAGACGAAGCAGGTTTCCCCAGCAAGACCCTTGCCGGGGCAGCCTCCGCGGCCCCGGCAAGGCCCTTGTCGGGGCGGCTCGTCCAACACCAGCGGAGCGCACCACCCTTGAGCCCACGGTCTCCAACACCATCAACCACGTTGGGCCAGGGCTTGGGAGGCGGCTCCATGGTGGCATGCAGATCTTTGTGAAGACAAGGAATATTCAAGATCAGATGAGGATTAAAAGACAACGATCCTCGGCAAGATCCTTGCCGAGGGGAGCCACAAGACCCCCGGCAAGATCCTTGCCGGGGACAACAACACGCCATGGCAAGGCCCTTGCCGGGCCACCCGGCAAGGCCCTCGCCAAGGGCGCCAGCAAGGCCACCTCCAGGCCCACACCAGCCAAGTCTCCACCGCCGTTCGCATGCAGCTGCCAGCCCAACCAGCTGGGCTGGCACCTGCGTGGCAACATGCAGCTCCCAGACCAGATCAGCAAGCACATGCATGGCGGCATGGAGATCTTCGTGAAGACCCTACTGCCGCACAACCTCAGCTACTTGCCTGCCTACATGGCGCCGCATGTAGCGCTGGCCAGGGCGCGTGCCGAAGCGAGGGGAGCGGCGACGGACGGGCCGGGCCTCGCCCCCGTCCCCGATAAAGCAAGGGGACACCTAAGCGATGCATTAAATGCGTCTTGTCCTGTAATACGAGCGATAAGCTCGTAGCACTGTACGCCTTTCCACCTCCTGTGTGCCACTGTGCAGCCCCTTTCGACTATAAAAGGAGCCCCATGGCGTACTGGAGAAGGATTCGGCTCTTTGGAATGACCCAGCCACCGTAGCTAGTTGGGAGGCTCAAGAACACTCAATACATGCACCAAAGCAGGACTAGGGTTTTACGCGTCCTTGCGGCCCGAACCTGGGTAAACGATCCTTGTGCTGATTACTAATCCTGCTCTTCTTGCAACCCTGCGCCCCGGCAACCGTAATCGGGATTCTTGTGGTCCCATAGGTGTCGTTTCCCACCGACAAGGATGGAAAGGAAAGCTACTGAAAAAGCCCGGCAGAGTGGCCCTAGCTCAACCGGTTCTCACGGCCATGACGACTTTCCACACCACCGCTCTAAACCTGCCGAAGGGGATCCTGAGGAAGATTGAGAAAATCATACGTGCCTTTGTCTGGCCAAATGAGGACTAAGATCAGAACTCAGGAGGGCACTCCTTGGTTAACTGGAGGACTGTCTATCGCCCGAAGCATTTGGGTGGCCTCGAGATTTGGCCGCGCCCTTCGCCTTCATTGGCTCTGGATACAATGGACGAACCCTAAGACGAACCTGCCTGCACCACCATTTTGCCGGGCAAAAGGCACTTTTTTGGCTTGACAACTGGAGCGGAAGAGGCTCTCTCAAGTTCATTGCCCTGATCTTTACAAGACCGCTTCCAGAAAGAACATATCTGCGCACAACGAGTTGACGAACGAGAACTGGATCAGGGCGGTGGCCCGCTTACACACCTTGCAACAACTAGGAGAATTCATCACTCTCTAGGAGTGGGTCAGTCGGACAACCCTATTGCCAGCCCAAGAAGACCACATTTCTTGGAACTTAACCACCAATGGAGCTTTCTCCTCCGCTTCGGCCTATGAGCCACAATTTTTCAGCTCCCACCCGAGGTTCGATCCGGCCAAGGTCTAGTCCGCCCACGCTGATCCCAAGTGCAAATTCTTCGCCTGGATCACTCTCCATGGAAGAATCTTCACTGCGGACATGCTGGCTTTGCGTGGTTGGCCACATGACCCAGGTGTTTCCTATCCTTCAGGAGCCGGAAACGGAAAATCACCTCTGTAAGAATTCCCCTTCTCGACTGTGGTCTGGAACCAGGAGAACACATGGACGAACGAGGGTTTACCGATATTGGGTTACCTCCTTGAGCCAGGAAACGTGTCAGAATGGTGGGACATGATGCTTGCAAACTAGTTAAAGCAGGTGCGTCGGCGGCGCAGCGGGAGGATCTTCTACACTTTATGGTCAATCTGGAAAGAACGAAATAGGCGCATCTTCACTAGACTACGTCTAACGCACCATGAGGCACTACTAGAATCAGGATATTTGTCGTCAGCCAGCTCTTTGCCGTCTGCTAGCTGACGACGAAGAAGGTCTTTGCCATCAGCTTACAGAAAACTGACGGCAAAGAAAGAGCTGACGACAAAGATCATGTTTGCCGTCAGCCAGCTCTTTACCGTCTGCTAGCGGACGGCATAGAAGCTTTGCCAGCTGCTAGCAGACGGTAAAGAGGGTGCGTGGCCCACTAACGTGGATGACCTAACGGCCACTTTCTTTGTCGTCTTCTAGCAGACGGCAAAGAAAGTGGCCAACCTAACGGCCATTTCCCCCGGCGCCACCCCACTAGTTAGGCTCTTTGTCGTCTGCTAGCAGGCGGCAAAGAGCTGTGACCTAACTAAAAAGCGGCCAGCGCCCGCACCCCACCCCTGTCTCTCTCCCTTCCCTCTCTCTCCCCTCACCTCACCCGCGCCGCCGCCCCCGTGCCCGAGCCCCACCGCCCTCGCCGCCCCCGACCCCCAAGGCGGCCCGCCACCCCGGCGCCCTGCCCCGCCGCCCCGCCACCTCCTCCACCACGGCCGGAGCCAATGTGAGATTTTTTCTACTGTTCTTTGCTGTTTAGGTTTAGGTGTTATTAATAGGTTTAGGTTAGTGCTAGGTTTAGGTTTAGATAATTAGAAGAAGAAAGTTGAAAAAAAGAACAATAAGTAGAAGAAGAGGAAAAAGGAAAAAAGGAGGAGGGTCGTGGATCGCCGGTCGCAGAGGGGATAGATGGTGGAGCCAGTGGGTCCCGCCGGTCCCGACGCCGTCGCCCATGCCCAGAATCCCCTGGTCCGAGTGCTGACCCGTTGACCGTGCGTCTCCATACCAGAGGGCGCCCGGGGACGAGTGGGCTAGGGGGTTCCTCGACGTCGATCGAACCCTAAATAGCAAGTATGGTCGGTGCGAGATACATGTGGCCGTTGGTGTCAAACACTACATCCACGTCCCACAAGTGACGCCGGCGTCTGGCGTCCGTGCGGCAACAGTTCTCAGGGTCGATGGCGGTCGAACACCTATGTGAATTTGTCTTGCAGCCTCTGCGATGACGATTAAAAGCCAAGTGTTGAAACTTGAAACACCCAAACTGACTCAAGTCGGTTTGGTTGTTTGAAGTTTCAAAACATGGCTTTAATCCTCTCATCGCAGAGGCTGCCAGACAAATTCGCCAAGGTGTTCGACCGTCATCGGCCCCCAGAACTCTTGTTGCGGGTGTCACTTGTGGGACGTGGATCTAGTGTTCAACGCCGACCGCCACATGTATCTCGCACCGATGATACTTGCTATTTAGGGTTCCATCGACGCTGAGGAACCCCCTAACCCGCTCGTCCTGTTGTAAATATTTAGTTAGGTTGACGGAAAAAAACAATATTGCTATGTTACTCATCTTTCGATTTAAATGTGCAGTTTTTTCGTCGCTGCGAGGGTCTAGTGTTCGACGAGCTCTGCCCCTGCGCTCTGCCCCTGCGTTCGTGGGTGAGCACAAATGACATCTCCTCCTCCCCCCTTCATTTGCTCTGTTCCGGTCTTCGTGCCGATGAAACTTGCTAGCTATAGGTGTGTTCAATCATCGGTATGTGTGACCACTATGTGTCTCCCGTTCGAAAGGGCTACATCTATAAATATGCATGCATTTGCATATTTATTACCGTGATTCTTTCGAATTGTCTAACGTTATCCATGGACAGCCCGAGTATGTGTAGATTGGGTTCGTTTTCCCATATGCTCTGCTCCGGATTCGATGCAGAATTTCATCAGTGCCTCCCTGTTGTTCTCCGGGTACACATCCTCTTTGCTTATTGCCGAGACATGTATCAGGAGAACAGCGGGGAGGTGCTGCCGAAATTTTGCGTCGGATCTGGAGCAGAGCATGGGAAAACGAACCCAATCTACACATACTTGGGTGGGATTAGGACCTATCTTTACCTATTAGCATCTAGGTTGCATGGACGTAATAAAAGTGACAAACTCCATTAACTGATGAATATATACATGCTGATTTATATATATATTTCTTATGTGTCTAGTAGCTAGGCAAGATGAGTGATCGTGCGTGGGTGTACACCGGTCACACTAGTCAGAAAGACATGATCATTGAATGGTTAACAAAAACCAAGGGGTTTCTGAGAGCCGCATTTGCAAATGGACAGAGGACAACCTGGTGCCCCTGTGCCGGGTGCGGCAATTGGCACAAGAGGACAGATGATGAAATGGGCAAACACCTGCAGAAGAGGGGTTTTACGTCAGGTTATACGGTGTGGACATTTCATGGCGAGTCTGCCCAACATGCCAGAGCTGAGGTGCTTCGTCGTCGCACCAACCAGCATGGTACCGGGATGGAAGACATGGTGCAAGACTTTGATGATGCTCGGGACTCGGATGATGAGATGGAGGAATCTGCAAAGGCCTTCAATGAAATGTTGGAGTCTTCAAAACGTCCTCTCCACGAGCACACTGAGCTTTGTCAGCTGGATGCCATCTCACAAATAATGGCTCTGAAGGCTCAATTCAACTTGGACAGGGAATGCTACGACGCGATGATGACAGTATTTGGACATTTTCTACCCAAAGGCCATGTACTACGTACCTGCAAACCTGTACCAGTCAGACAAAATCCTCCGTGCTCTTAAGATGCTCTATGAGAAGATACATGCCTGTGAGAAAGGCATAATAATCCTCCGTGCTCTTAAAATGGCATAACTACCTAGGATAGCTCAATAATGATCTATACTTAGCTTACCTAGTTCATTTATGACATAATTAGCTTACTTAGCTAAAAATGGCATAATAACCTTGGTTTAGCTCCAAACTATAATTAGTTTATTTTCCTCCTAAATGACAAAATAACCTTACCTAGCTCCAAAATGACCGATTTTAACTAGGATATCTCTAAAATGACCTACACTTACCATTTTGTCCTCCAAAATGAATACATATGCTTAGTTAGCTAAAAAAATGGCATAACTACCTAGGTTAGCTCAAAAATGACCTACACTTATCATTCTTACCTAGCTTAGCTAAAAAATGGCTTCTTCTTCTTCTTCTTCTAACTTTCTTCTTTCCCAATTTGCAGATTTGCTTTAGATGAGGAAGCTTGCGTTGATGGAGTCTACTCTTCTCCTTATGCTTCCTTTTTGCTTTGATTTTGTAGGATGAACTATGTGAAACTTGCTACCTATATATGTATGTATGGATCTAACCATTGTATGCTTGTTGTTGGATATGTTGGCTAGCTATATATGTTGCATATGGACTTTTGATTTGGTATGTAGATGTGTTGGATGATCATATCCATATGGTAGGGATATGATTTGGTATGTATATGTGTTGGTAGCTTGTTGAAAGTATTTTCAAATGTGTATATATATATATCTGTGAAATTCTGTGAAATTGATTGAATTTAAGAAAAAACAGGGGCTATACAGGCACCAGCAGACGGCAAAGAGCTTTGCCATCAGCCAGCAGACGGCAAAGCTGCCACGTGTCAGCTACCTGTGCAACCTGGGGTGCACTGGGCTTGCATATATGGCATGCTTTGCCGTCTGCTGGCAGACGGGAAAGACCTTTGCATCTTTGCCGTCTGCCAGCAGATGGCAAAGCATGCCATCTGTCAGCTACCTGGGGCATCTGGGTTGGCCTATTTGGGCACTGTGCCGTCTGTTGGCAGACGGCAAAGCACGCCGTTAACCCCTTAACGGACCTAAGCTGCCATGTGTGCCGTCCAGGCCCTTTGCCGTCTGCTGGCGGACGACAAAGACCTTTGCGTCTTTGCCGTCGGCCAGCAGAAGACAAAGAGCCTTTTGCCGTAGTCTGTTTCAGCCGGATGTGTTGCCGTTCGCTGGCTGACAGCAAAGGCCTTTGCCGTCCGCTAGGCATGCCTTTGCCGTCTGTCATGGCAGACGGCAAAGTTCCTGATTCCTGTAATGAGGTTGCGATGTTGGCCTTCGAGACAATTAAACAACGCGAGCTGGCTTTTGCTGGAGCCATGCCAACGGTAGGTATTGGTTAAGCTAGCATTGGGTGTGATGGGGTTTTGGCAGTTTTGCCCCGTTCCCTAAAAACGTGCGCCACTCTGTACATCACATTTTTTTTTGCTCTCCTTCTATAAAAAAAGGCAGTGCTCCTGCTGGTTTAAAAAAAATAAGCATGTCGGAATCTTGTTTTTTTTTCTCCACGACTTTCATGAATGTCATTCGATGATGAAACTTTGCAAGCATTCAAAACATTTTTTTAAGTTAGCCACAAAAGACATTTAGATTTATTTTCAAATTTTCACTGTTCAAACCGAGCTCATATGACCTCGAGCTGAGAAGGACACTTTCGGCAAAAAACATCTAATCTCCCTAATGATTTCTTAGGGTAGTACTACATGGCAGTTTAATCTAGTAATCTCATTTTTTCGAAAAGGAGGATGACCCCTGGCCTTTGCATCAATGCGATGCATGCCAACATTTTATTAATTAATCATCGAGACCTTACAAAGTAATACATCAACATATCTGAAGCCATCATCTTGGAGACATCTGTCGCTACTCCTATCCACTTGATAAATGGGTGCAGATTGTCGGGGCCGTATACCTAGACCTCACCAAAGCACAACATCTAAAGTCGGACTCCCCAACCAACCCGAATGATCGGATCTGGGTCACACACCGGTCCGGCGCACTCTCAGCAAGCACCGCATGTGCACACTGCAGAGGCTGTCGCCACCGTCTTCCGCAATCCATCTACAGAGTAGGTACTGACACATCCACCTTGCCAGGCCTGCCATCCACGCCACCACGGCGCCAGACAAAGCCACCACCCTACGCGCGTCCATCATCACGTACCCGTCGCCGAGACCCTGCAGTGCCACGCCGCTGAGACTCCACGTCGTTGATGCGTTATAGGAACCGCCGCTCCTCCGCAGAAGCCGTCCACTAGTCCCTCGAGCCTATGCACACCTTCAAAAATGGGAGAAAGAATGGGAGTTGATGGTAACTGGGAGATGTCTAGAACAATGGTAGGCACAGGGACTGATGACAATGATAGGCGCATCAATCATAGGCTTATTTCACTCGCACTAGGGTGCTCTCCTCGTACGCGGACAAATGGGAGATGACAAGGGTGAGGAGATGAGGCGCTCTCCTTCAACCATATGGAGCAATTATTAGACAGTGTTGAGCAGCTGAGAAGAGAGGACCGGTCAACAAAATCAATGGAGAAAGAGGACAGATGCTTTTGGAATGGACTCTATGTATTAGCTGCATACCAGCCGGCACGTGGATTTGATATACTTGGTGATTTGAGCTATTACCTGATATGTCCTACTCCTACTTACAAACAGATCCATCGGTGTGAACTTCAAGAAACCATCTCATATTAGCATGTTTGGATTATACTAGATCGTGACGTCCATTCAAAATCCAACGTTGCTATGTGCCCATATGATCACGAAGACACACTAGGCTTGCCTGTAACACATGGATTTCCGCAAAATCGTATACCAAAATTTTCCTATATATGGAAATCTTGTAGCTCTGATAACTCCGAATCCCAGAAACAAACACAAAGTGTGCATAGCAGTGATGGGCTGATGATCAATCTTAAAGAGAGTCACAACCATTTGATTCCACAGTGATGTGTTGTCTTGCTAGAAAAACCGTGTGCCAAAAGTTGAGTACGTGTAACCTCTGCAAAAAGAAGAGACGAATGACTAAGCTAGCAACTAAATTTGAGTGCACGCATCTGTTTTTGCTCACCTATACTCAAGTTTCGTACAAATATATCCTGATGCTCGCCTAATAAACCAGCAGCTTAAGAATTCGGATACCAAAACGGCATTATCATGTGGGGTTAGCCAGCAGAAGAGGCACCGAGAAGATACATTTGGAATAAGGACAAAAAAAGTGCAATCCTGCTCTATGGGAAGCAGTGGTGCGAGAATTTCCTGCTGTGCATTTCGTTATCTTTGTGGCCTGGAGCGCAGACAGCTTGACCAAGTAAAAAGGAGAATGAACCAGGGACATTGACAGAAGTAATATCATATTGTGGTCAGTTTTCTGATTGGACAATGAACTAATCATTGACTGATTAGCCAGTGAAATCACAGCTTCTTAATTTGAACAAGCATCACACGTATGCCGTGCCCGCCAAAACATTGCAGGCTCGTTAGAATCAAATCGATTCTCTGAGGCTCCATAGACGACTATTATATATACGCTTCTCCACTATACGCTTCTCATCAATCTCTCCTCACCAAGCATCAACTGGTCACTCGATACAGTGCAACAGCATAATTAGGTCGCTGCATTGGGGATTAAATTTGGGAGGATGGAGGAGAGCAGGGCTCGCGGCAGCGCCGACATTTCTCTGAACATCAACCCGGCTTTCTCCATGGATAGCATGAGCGACGCAAGGGCAACGCCGGTCATGATGCCTCGGAGGTCAACTTCGGTGAAGATCGTGCCAATCGCGTCCGACGACGAGAATGAGAAATCTCCGTCGCCCGACCCGAGGACGGCGGTCGTTCATCTGGTTAAGAAGGTCCGTGTTTTTTCCCTGTGAAATTCGTGCACATGCATGAGAATATGAGATGGGGCTTCGCTGATTTGGATGCTTTTTGTCAGGCGATGGCCGAGTTCTTGGGGACGTTCCTGCTCGTCTTCATCGTGCTGTCGGCGGTCATCATGAACCAGGTGCACGGCGGCGCTTTGGGCCTGCTGGGCGTGGCGGCGACGGCGGGAGCGGCCGGAGTCGTGATAGTGGCGTCGCTGTTCCACGTGTCGGGGAGCCACCTGAACCCGTCGGTGAGCCTGGCCATGGCCGTGTTCGGGTACCTCCCCTGGGCGCACCTCGCGCCCTACGTGTTCGCTCAGTTTCTGGGCGCCGTCTCCGCGTCGTTCGTGGCCAAGGCAATCTACCACCCGGGCCCGGCGGTGAACCTTGGCGCCGTCGTCACCACCGTGCCGTCCATAGGCACCTTGGAGGCCTTCGCGGTCGAGTTCATCATCACGTTCATCCTCCTCTTCGCCCTCCTCGCTCCCGCCACCGATCCCAAAGCAGTACGGAAGACCTGCCCCATTAAATTATCTCTCAGACTCACTGGCTCGCTCACTCACTGGAACTGCCAAATGGTCTTTAAATAGGTGAAGGAGCTGGTAGCAGTGGCAGCTGGGGCAGCACTGATGATGAACGTTCTCATCGCCGCGTAAGTGGAATGATCATACGATCAACGACTCTACAGTTGTTTTCCTATGATCAAGGTTGAAAATGTTTAGTTGTGATCATGCAGGGAATCGACAGGAGCGTCGATGAATCCGGCGAGGACACTGGGGACGGCCATCGCCACCGGGACCTACACCAAGATCTGGGTTTACATGGTTGCGCCGCCGCTCGGCGCCATCGCCGGGACCGGAGCTTACATTGCACTTAAGCACTGATGCATCTAGACCGTCATAGCCTCGAATCGCTGTTGTAGAATTTTATGCATGAATGCAATTGCACTGATGCAAATCAATTAATATACTGTAACTTTAAGGAATTCTTTTGGGACACTGTTCTTGGGATGACATATGAGCAAGCTTGTAGGTGTTGCAATGTTGCAAAATTATGCACACGGATTTGCCTAAATGCAGTTTTATCATCAAAATACAGCCTATATGGGTTCTGATACACTAGCAATTCAAAATTCTCAATCTAAGTCTTCCGGGTTTCGATGCTCCTCAAGTTCGTCTGTCGGGTTGAATTAGACGGAGCTCCGACTTAGATTCATGCCGGCTCCACACGGGGCGGCAAGCTTAGGGTTTCACGTCGGGCGTATGCGACAACGAGAATCGGTGTAAGGTTATTCAGACCGATTCAAGGGTTATATGGTGACGATTGTGGCTCTGAGGTGCTGGTCCTTATTAGGGGCACTGAAACGACGTGGATGTCGCCTAGGGGGAGGGGGTGAATAGACGCTTTAAAACAATTATGGTTTAGGCTTGAATAAATGCGGAATAAAACTAGGGTTTAATTTGTCAAGCACAAAACCTACATATATTAGGCTAAATAATGTGCATCAACAACTTATGCTAAGCAAGGTAAACAACCAAGCGATAGCAAGATATATAACTTCAAGCGCGAAGGCTATCACAAAGTAAGTGCATGAGTAAAGAGTTTGGTTAAGAGATAAGCGATGCATGTTGAGATGATGATGTATCCCGAAGTTCACACCCTTGCAGATGTTAATCTTTATTAGGGCGATGAGAATGCACAATGCTCCCCGAAATGCTACTAGGCCACCGTATTCTCCTCACACCCTCGCACAATGCAATGTGTCGTGATTTCACTAAGGGACTCTTGAGGGCGGTCACTAAACCCGTACAAACGGCGACCCTTGGGGCGGTCACCGAACCCGTACATATTGCTCGGGGTAATCTCCACAACTTAATTGGAGACCCCGAAGCTTGCTCGGAGCTAGGTTAGGTTACTAGGGAATGTTCAAATTTATGTTTTGGTGCAATATTTTGGTGTAAGAAGGGAAGGCTTGGCGCAGTGGTAAAGCTGCTGCCTTATGACCATGAGGTCATGGATTCAAGTCCTGAAGGGAAAGACTGCGTACAATAGACCCAAAGTGGTTGGACCCTTCCCCGGACCGGACCTTGCGCAAGCGGGAGCTACATGCACCTGGCTTCCCTTTCTTATTTTGGTGCAACATACATAATTCAAATACAAGATTTCGGTGCAACACACAAAGTTTAAGGTTACTAGGGAATATTCAAATTTATGTTTAAATTTAAATGGTCATAGATAAATGTTGCTGGTGCACCTATTGGTTGCTAGGGTCAAACTAGTAATCCAAATAAAGTTTATTTTACTTTGAAAATTGTTTGGGGAATTCATGCAGTGGTGTGACCATTTTTAAATGACCATTTGAGAAAACATTTTTTATTATATTTGTTTGAATTTGAATTTGAACCAAATTTGAGAGTGGGATTATTTTCTAAATGCAATTTAATTATGAAAATCAGAGTAATATGGCTTATTAATTAGGCTAATGACATGACTAATATCTGGGGGTCTCACACTCCGGCACAGCTGCTGGCACCCGCCATCTTTTGCGCAAGTGTTGTTGCTCGTGTTCGCTGCTCCGATGCTCCCACTCGACCGTCGGCTGAAGTGGCGAAGCTATACCAAATTCCTTTGGGGAG
>NC_057811.1:49852787-49874053 GCF_018294505.1 Triticum aestivum | reverse complement strand
CACACAATGTTAACATTTTCTTTCCACCAAAAGAAAAATCGTCAGTGTAAAACCAGACGGTTGCAAGGCTGCTACAAATGGATCAATCAACCACTAGTCAATCTTGCATCTAAAAATCAATTGTAAACCAGATGACTCAACTTCTTTCAGTGCAGGTTAATTGATTTCCTCCATAGTTTGTTTGTGTACAGTCTACTACTCTACCGTGGTTTTGTGGGGGTGGTAGGAGTTATGGCTAGCTCGCAATGCTGCAAAATACAGCCAGCGCATTGAGGATCTTGCATGCATCCGTGACCGTGCCCTATACCTAGCATATGAACGGAAGAATACCCATGCGGTGGTAGAGCACCACAGGGAGGCAAAGGGGATCGACCAGTGGAAGAAACCAGAAGAGTGGTGGGTCAAAACAAATGCTGACGGAGCTTTTGTCAAAGGTGAATGGTTCTAGAGGGGGAGGAGCTGTCCTTAGGGACAACCATGGAGAATTCCTGGCGGGATGCTGCCATTTTTTCCTTCCGCTCATGACGCTGAAGTGGCTGAGCTTTTGGCCTGCCGGAGAGCTCGTCATTTGGCCAGGGAACTTGATGTGCAAAGGATCATCCTCGAAACGGATGCGCAGGTAGTGGTGAGCAAGCTATTAAAAGAGCAGAAGGACTTCTCGGCTAATGGCCAATTGGTTGAGGAAGTTAAAGACTTGATCAGTTCTTTCGTAGATTGTAGGATTGCCTAGGTGTGACGTTCTGCGAACAAAGTTGCACATGTCTTAGCTAGGGAAGGTTGCTTGAAATCCTTATGTAAAACTTGGCTCCATGTGTCTCTTGAGTGCATTAGCCCGGAGATTGCCTCTGATGGGGCTTTAAACGTTGAATAAAGTGGCAACGGTTCCCCTAAAAAAACTACTCTACTGTCCTGTGTACTGTTGAATTGAGCTAAATTTTAATTGAAAGATCAGTGTGAGAATAAATTATCTATATGTATTCTGAACTCAAAATTGATTCATTTTTGTGTCAAATTCATTTCATGTTGTAGAAATTCAACAGAAGCCCGCAGTGGAAGTGTCCACACCCAAGGTTTCAGCTCGAGGGAATCAAGGCAGCGATGAAGCAAACCATTGACTTGGTACTGTTTTGTATCCCATACTGTTCTTTGTTGTTTTTGTCATGTTTTATCTATTTTGTTCTGTCGTTAAGCATTGTGTTTAAATTCTAAATTTATTACACAATTGAGTTATGTAGTTTTTATGGATGCTAAGTTTTTTCCTTACACCAAACTTTTTTTTGGGCCCGGGGTTTACTCAAATCCTGGCTCCGCCATTGGCCTATTGACAAGAAACATTTTTTATAAATATAAGATACCTCGTTAATATGAGGCTTTCGCCACTTCTCGGGTCCATTGCCAAAACTGTCCCTAGGAGAGGTTGGAGCATTTAAACATGAGATCGATCTTCATATAAGGGTAATTTCAAGCCTGCAACAGAAACATGAGTGATTTGAAAACAGAGTAACTATCATCTCCCTACAAAGTACGACTAGTTAACAAATTTGGAGAAACAAGCCGAGAGATGTTCATTTGTTAAGACATTCTGGGGCGCAGTTCATTGAAGAGGGTTTGACATAATCCTCCTACAAGATCTTAGATTGCAGCAGACCAATCAGGGATTTCGTCTTCTTGCCATGCCAAGAAACTGAGAATTCAACAGCAACCCTGCCTACCAAAATCATAGACATAGTTCTTGCTTGTTTGTAGCACATCAGACATGCTAATATTTTGACTACCATCTACCGGGATTCAACTTCGAGCCATTGAAAAACTTTCTGACCTAGAGCACCGGAAACTCAGTTTTTTTCCCTCTTAGGGCACCTTTTTTTTCCTTTTAAATAGAAGTTTACAAGCATATATACACATAGAGAAATGAACATTTATATGATGTACTTTCTTTTGAATTGTCATGACCAAAGCCATGGAGAAATAGTGAAGTTAGAGCATCTTCAACAGCCGCCCAACGCGCGGCGCGCTAAAAATCAGTTTGCAGCACGCCGATCGCCTGCTTTGGCGCGGTGAGGAGCACTGGCTCCAGCGGTCGCGGTAAATTTAGCGTGCGCCCGTAGCTCCAGCAAGCGCGCTAAAATGCAGCGCACGCGCTCTCGTACAAAAAACATATGTGCTCTAAACACAAGCAAGAAGATCAAACACAAACAAAATAAATTAACAATAAATAGTTCAATTTCGTTATTACAACTCAAACAAATAGTTTCTCTTTCAATACAATAAATAGTTCAAAAATACAACATCAAACGCACAAATCATGATGCTCTTTGTCGGCCATTCCAAGCCCGACACTCCGTAATGAGATCCTTCTAAAGGTCATCATGCGCTTCGGGATGTCGAATGGCATGATAAGAGGCAACAAAACGGGCCACCCTTTCAGCCCTCCGCTGCACTCGCACGGGATGTCCCAAGAGCTCCAAGTGAGAGTAGTCTACATCTTGACCACACTCATTCTCGATGATCATGTTGTGCATGATCACACAAGCGTGCATGATGTACCAAAGCATCTTTTGATCCCAAAATCTAGCCGGTCCTCTCACAATAGAAATTTGGGCTTGCAAAATCCCAAAAGCTCTCTCCACATCTTTTCTAGCCGCCCCCTGAGCATTGTGGAAATCAAGATTTTTCTTACCTTTCAGTTTTTTCAACGACTTCACAAATGTTTGCCATTTTGGGTAGATGCCATCCGCAAGATAGTAGCCATAGTTGTATGTACGGCCATTTGCTACAAACTGCACCGGTGGTAGTTCACCATTTGCAATCTTATTCATCAGTGGTGACCGGTTGACAACGTTGATGTCATTCAAAGATCCAGGCATTCCAAAAAAAAGCATGTCAAATCCAAGTCTCTTGATCGGTCACCGCTTCAAGGATTATAGTGGAACCCTTTTTTTGGCCGTGGAATTGCCTATGCCATGCCTTAGGACAATTTTTCCAACTCCAATGCGTAAGGAAACGCGACAGAAAACAAAAAAATTCTGACCTACGCACCAGCCCAGGACCACTACGGAGACTGCATACAAGGTTTGATCTTTTTCGTACCGACTCGTAGCGCAGCGGAAGTAGAGTCGATGACAAACGGCGGTGCAGATCCCCGCAGCTAGGATTTACAACCTCCCAACCGCGAGGATGTATACCCTCATCCGCCCCACGGACAGCCCTCCGGGAGGCGGTCGGACAGTCCCTCGGACGGTGTCATGGACAGCCCTTCGGGAGGACCCTCAAAACTCGGACGGTCACTCGGACAGCCCTTCAGGAGGATTCACAGAACTCGGACCGTCACTTGGACAGCCCTTTGGGAGGCACTCTCAAAACAGCCCCTCGGGCAAAAGGATCGAAACTACGACCTCTCTACGGGGTTGCACACATACGGTGTCATCTATCCGGCAGGGCTTCGCCGTCCAGAACTAGTTCCCACCGGAACCCAGACAGCCTTTCGGCTCTACGAAACTATTTTGCTGGGGGAGAGAGAAGCCAGATCATGCATGGCACTTGTATGTGAGAAGGGATGAGAGTGGAGGGCTGCCCCTGCACCTCTATTTATAGGAAATCCCAAGGGGTAGGGTGGTTTTACATTAAAACCCAAAGGCACAAGAATGAAGTCCTTCCTCAAGGGCATAAAAGTGAAACCAAGGAACAAGAGGGGCTCCAAGGTGGAGCCCCAAGTGTGGCCGGACACACCCCCATGAGGGGTTCCAAAAAGGGCTCCTATCCATCCATGTCACACCCCAAGATCTTTTGGGCGAAGCTCCAAAAGGTGGCTTTCCATAAAATATCCCAAAAAGCACTTTCACTATTCACGACGACATTTTTCAGCGTCCGTTCGAACTGAAAATATTTATGTGAGCTAAGAACATTTCCAGTACCCACCATAATAATTTTCAACGCGTTCTGGAACAATTCCAGTTTAGTGATTTTCATCTGCGAAAAGCATCTGAACCGGTTCCGGCAGCTCCGGAACATTTCCGGTTTTTATTTCTGAAAATTCCAAAAAGTTCCATAATGATTCTGGCACCCTCCAAGAATTATCAGGCATGTGCCGAAAACATTTTGACTTAATGGCATACCCCAAAACAACTTTTTTGGTTTCACCGAAACTCATCCGGTGACCTCTCTTATCGAAACTGTTTCGCTGTCTCCGAAAACTTTTTTCGGAAACTTTCTCTCAGACTCCCTGTCTAGTATTCAGCAGATAGATGACCCTTAAGCGTGTGACCCTATAGGCTCGGTGAAGTATAGACATGACCCGGAACCCCTTCCGATCAATGATCAACATCGGAGCCGTGGACACCCATATTGACCCCTATACCCACACGAATGAATATTCGAGTGAACCTCCAGTTGACGTGTGTTATTCCTGTTGCTTCGCGATATGTTACGAATACCCGAGGTGAGACATGTTGGCATCCCTGTGGATCAACTCCTTGTCCACTATGCCATTTACCTCGTTACCAGTATTGTTCTCTTTTGTCGTTCCGTGTTCCAGCATCCCCGTGATCAAATCACCCTTTGTCTGGCCAGACGATGATGGATACTGTAGCACTGAGAGGGCCCAGAGATATCTCTCCATCGTCGGAGGAGCAAATCCCAATCTTGAGCTATCTCGTTACTTGCCATACCTTTTCGTGAACCCGTAAGCCACCGTAATAGCCACCCAGTTACGGATGACATTTAACAAACCCCAAAGTTCATGAAGCAAGTATGAAGGAACTCAATACTCTCATGGTCTAAGGAATTATGCAAACATTAACTTCTCTGTGTTATTAAACATTAACTTGTGACGAATGAATCTCATAGCATAACAACAGTCCGGGTCGATTCAACACAAATGTTCTCTTAACATTGTACCCTCAAAATTGCAGGCATAGACATGCCCATGATCAGGAAAACAGAACCATCATGCAAGACTTGAGATAGTCTTAGAGGCCAGACTAGGAATACTTCTTATCATTTATTATTCCACACGTGCATATGAGTCTTCCTCCGAGCCTCGTTTTATTTGCAGACTCGAGAACCATAGCAGTTATAGCATGGAACATAAACCTAATTATGAACAGGGAGATAATCAATAACATTTATTATTGCCTCTAGGGCATATCTCCTACAGACTCCCACTTGCACTAGAGTCAATATCTAGTCTATGCTAATGCACTTTACACCTATGGCATACTGGTGTAGAAAATGCTTCGCTTGTGGTATAGCCTAATGTCCAACGGATCTGACGACTTCAGCTCCGTGTGTATCTTTGCATATCCTCACGTTTTCATGCTTTCACAAAATTCATATTTTATGTGGACTTGGCTTTTATGTATGTGAATCACAGGTCGAACTTGGATTCCTCAGACTGAGTTATGGAGAAACTACCTGCAGTAGTGTCCCATTGACAAAAGCCAGCTTGGAACCATACTAAGTTCATGAATGAACTATATGATTCAACATCTTGTTTGTCGCTTCTAAAGTGTCAACATACTTAGTCATTTGTTATAGAATTCGCCACAGTATCCCATTGGGAACAATTTCCAACTACCGTGCCACCATATTGTGCATTACACAAAACCCTTAACTTAAATCGAAAATCGCATGGAGAAAAGAGGAAGATTGTATTGATGTAACATTTTACAACGAACTCTTCATGATCTCCACTTGCGAGAAAACATATCATCAGTACTTACTCTAGTACTCAATGACATCTTTCACTGTTGTCCCGCGATCAGTACGTTGATCACTTTAGTATCCATACTCGCAACACCTTGGGAGTATCGGACATATCTGGTTGTTTTACATACCATGGAATACATGATTAATCCAAACACAAAAGTGTGTGGAATCTGCATCATGTATTTTGCTCATCAGTGTTTTGGGACACCGAGTCTTGCAAAAAACTCTTCCATGTGACTCCGGCAAGAATCACTCCTTGGCGGTTTTAAATGCTAAAAGGTTTTAGCACCTTGTCAATATATATTCATTGCTTAGCCCTATTAGGTAAATCTATCTCCATAGATCATTATGCCTAATATTGAGGCTATTTAGCCTAAGCACTTCATCAAAAAACTATTTTCAAATGAAGTCCTAATTCGTGTCAAGAAATTTATTTCCAATTAACAATGTGTCAAGCACACAAGGTTTTTAGAAATATTATTACGCTCCCACTTACTTTCTTGAATTACAAGCATCTTCGTTACCCATTGATGAAGTGAAACCCCTTTGACCATTTCATCAAAGCACGAAGATTCCAACTCCATTTTGCTCTCTTCTGTCCATCGCTGAAACTCTGAAGTTTGCACCTTACTAGCATCCTCTGGATAGACAAAATACCTTGGACTGTAACACATGCAAGTCCTTGGTTTCATTTGCATCAGATGGAAATCCTATTGTCATCCATGTTTCATATCTCATGATTGAAATATGTATTAATTGCTAGTTCAACCTGAACCGACTTTAAGCATCGCTACGATGAAAACAACCTCATCGTAGTCAACTCTTGAACTTGTTATTTCAACAAGTCGAGCTTTAAGGATAAAACATTTTTATCCGTATCAGTTTTAAGTTCCATAAATATTCGTTAGACTCTAAGTCTTCCGAAAGGTGTATCAAGGTTTTAATATTGAATCGCTTATATGGAAACTAACTCGGGTTGTATTGGCATTTAGCCAATTCCGGAGTCAGGGCCCATCAACGCTTCCTTGTGTATCGTAGGTATAATTTTGTCTAACAACAATATCTCGTTTGCGCACCTGAGAGGTTTGCACGAGCCTTGCCTACGTGGTTCAGCTGCAAGTTCGACCAAAGTTCATACATTTTATTGTAGAGACTTCCGTATCAGTCGCAGTAGGAAACTCTGGAATTACTTCTAAGGTCTCTTTCCTTTGATCTGATGACGAAGATACTGTTTATCTCGTCGAGTTGCACTATTCTCCCACACACCTTTTTGAAAGAACCATTCTCTTTAAAAGCACACCGTTTCGCGGCAAAACTATTTGCCTCGGTATAGTGAGGGAGGAATACCCAACATTTTGGTATAACCTACAAAGTAGCACTTGTCTGATTTGGAATAGGTTTGTAACCTTTTACACAAGCCCCATATTCCAAATGTTAAGAAAAGATATAACAAGGTTGGGCGTACCATACCATGGCTTCATTTCAACAGACCCGATGTATCTCTTTTCAGTGTAAAAGCCGCAGTCTCTAAAGCATCACTTTAAAAGGGATAATGGCAAATTTATTTATGTCATCTTTGACCTTACCATGTCATAAATGGTTAGATTACATCTTCACGGACTTTCCACTTGCAGTGGTGTTCCGGGAGGTGCAAGTTATGAAACCCCTTTCACAACTCATCAGACATTCGCTAAACATGTAACTCAAATATTCCTTTGTGCAATCAAATTGCAGAAACATAATTTTCTTGTTACAATAACTTCTACTTCATTTTTGAAAACCTTTCGAATGGTTTCAAAAGATCCATACTTACGTCTCATCAAGTAAATATCCATATATCTACTTGAGTCATTTCTGAAGATAAATAAATCCACCACTTGCAACAACATTTATTGAACTACACACATCAAAATGTATGATCACCAATAAGTTTGTTGCTCGTTCCTTATGGCATGTGAACGGTATTTCAGTCACTTCACTTTTCGGAGGAATGTTGCAAGTGTCAGATGATTCAAAATCAAACGACTTCAAAATCCATCATAATGGAATTTTTCCATGCGGGTTTCTCCAATGTGACCAAATGCAGTGCCACACATGTGTGGTATTCTCATAGTCTTGCGACATTTAGCGTCAGCGTTATGGATGTATCATTTTACCATCAATATTCATAACATACATCCCATCTTGGATGGAAGCATGGCCCTTCATGTTATTCATAATACTGAACAACAATTGTGCAATGGTCTAGAGCGTAAGAAACTCTAAAATGTATTATGAAAGTAAACACAGAGGTAATATATTAATATCATTATTCATAACATATTCACAATGAAAGTATGGCCCTTATGTTTATTCATAATATTGAACATCAAAAGTTCTCTTATGAACAACCTTCTTGCAAGATACCTTGTGCAAAGGGCTAGAGTGTAAGAAACTCTAAAATGAATTATGAAAGAAAATACATAGGTAATACACCGATGGAAGGTATAGTAACTTTTACTATGTTCCCAACACGTATTAAACCCTCATTCCTGGCTAGTCTTTTTAGGCCATAGTAGCTCTTACATTGATTCGCAACAGAATGCAATCAAGCGGGTATCTTTGTGATTAAATCACAATACCCAAGAATTAGTGATTAACATGTTTAACCATAATTCCCAAGAACTATATATTTGACCAGCCTACTATACATCAAAAACTTGTATGACATTTATACATGAGCTAGATATTCGAGTCATCTTTCTTTCTGCCATTATACTTCTAACAGTTTAACTTTTAGTATTTCTCCTACTCGCAAAAGAAGCACCCAACTTAAGAGTGGTGTTAGCCCCGGACTTCCTAGGCATGTAAGTCATACTAACACCCTTTGGACACTTCCTTTCTCTTTAAGTTGTTGTTTTATTCACCTTTCATTATATGACAGGCGTTCTTCTGGATCCCTTTCCCAATAGTCAAATGCATAGTAAACACTTTTACTAATACTTGCAACAAACATTGCTTTGTTTGTATCTGAAAATAATTTTCAGTTCCATGAATATCATATAACTGTCCCAACTTTCGAATTTTGGGTTTCATGGAAGCAAACATATTCCACTTGACCGTAACAGAATTCTAGCTTTTGGATCGAAGGACGAGAGTCACATGATCCATAGCATTAGCGGGAGGATACGGAAAGCATGCGATAGGACAAAGTCCTTCTTGGCACTTTTGAGGACAATCCTCACATTACGTTACCAATCGTAAAGTTTTAACCAGATATTTTAACAGCTATTCAATTTTAACAGGGAAGGTGGAAACGCGAGCCATTATTCTACAACTATTTTGCAAGAAACACTTAGATAGTGTTCATAATTAATTGCACTGAGAATTAAACATGTTAATTCAACAGTGCACTCCCACTCAAATCAATATCTCTCAAAATTGATTATGAGTGACAAAAGACCCGCATATCCATTCAACGCCATTGAACGAGATGAACACTGATGGCGCGAAATTCAATCGGTAGGCAAACTTGCCGCTCACATCTCTATGTGACTCTTGTTCATCTTTCGATGGGTGTGTTCTGAGCTCGGGGAGATCCTTACAGAACGTCAAGACAACCAAGTGATCTTGCTGCGAAGTCTCAACTCACCCGCCTCACACTTCCCTAATTGTTCGTACCCAGGGAGATCCTGCGATACCCCGAAAAGTTAGGTGCCGTGACGGTGCTACACTTGGGAGAACACTAACTACTTAATATTTTTGTGAGAGATCACCCTAATAAAAGCGACTACCGCGCAATCAAGAAGGGTGCATCATAAGGGATAAACATCTCAGGCAATTCATAATTAGCATGATATGGTATAGCCCTTTCTGACGGAGAAGTCTTGTATTTCTTCGTCTTTCGGCGTTCGCGTCGGTGTTTACCTTCGCGAAGATTGCCACCACCTTGTCAATGCACCAGATAATATTGCTATCTCTATAGCTAATAAAATAAGTGCATTACTTAAGGTTGACACGCAGGTCATTAAAGTGCAATCATATGGCTCCAGCCATCATGCCGAATCATGACACACAGGTCATGTTTAATCAATTTACATCATATAGTCATCTCATACATAATCAAATTATTATGAGCACTGCTATACCACATCATATGCACATGCAAACCCTCCTACAAAACCAAGTTAGACGTCTCTAATTGGTTCATGCAAAAAACTTATTTTTGTTGGCTTCTAAGGTTTCGAAACAAACCGAAGCAACCAACGTCCATCATCAAGCATGATTATCCATGTCGCTAGATTAACACTGCGGGGTGTATGAAACATGAGATAATAAAATCTCGAGCCCCATACTGAACTTCGTCATACGCATGACCCCCGTGCAGATCATATCTGCATTGCCCTTTCGTTTGTTAAATTTCATCTTTCTTTTTAACTACGATGGAATTCAATGAACTGTTAGCACTTCGGTGATCAATCAGGATCGCGGATTGCCAGAACAATGAAACTCCACCATACTGTTATCAAGATCAGAAATATGCAAATTCCACGGAAGCAACAAGAACATCGGGTAACAGATTTCATCTGTCACCCGCATAAATAATTTTCAGCAATAGATCTCATCTACTACCTAATTATATTATGCAATACACATACATCTCTATGTATTCTAGATCGCAACCTGCATCTACGCATAGCACGGCTCATGATGCCACTGTAAGGGAACGCGACAGAAAACAAAAAATTCCCGACCTACGCACCAGCCCAGGACCACTATGGAGACTGCATACAAGGTTTGATCTTTTTCGTTACTGACTCGTAGCGCAACGGAAGTAGAGTCGATGACGAATGGCGGTGCAGATCCCCGCAGCTAGGATTTACAACCTCCCAACCGCGTGGATGTATACCCTCATCCGCCCAACGGACAGCCCTCCGGGAGGCGGTCAGACGGTGTCGCGGACAGCCCTTCGGGAGGACCCTCAAAACTCGGACGGTCACTCGGACAGCCCTTCGGGAGGATTCATAGAACTCGGACCGTCACTCGGATAGCCCTTCGGGAGGCACTCTCAAAACAGCCCCTCGGGCAAAAGGATCGAAACTACGACCTCTCTACGGGGTTGCACACATACGGTGTCATCTATCCGGCAGGGCTTCGCCGTCCAGAACTAGTTCCCACCGGAACCCAGACAGCCTTTCGGCTCTACGAAACTATTTCGTTGGGAGGGAGAGAGAAGCCAGATCATGCATGGCACTTGTATGTGAGAAGGGATAAGAGTGGAGGGCTGCCCCTCCATCTCTATTTATTGGAAATCCCAAGGGGTAGGGTGGTTTTACATTAAAATCCATAGGCACATGAATGAAGTCCTTCCTCAAGGGCATAAAAGTGAAACCAAGGAACAAGAGGGGCTCCAAGGTGGAGCCCCAAGTGTGGCCGGCCACACCCCCATGTGGGGTCCCAAAAAGGGCTCCTATCCATCCATGTCACACCCCAAGACCTTTTGGGCAAAGCCCTAAAAGGCGGCTTTCCATAAAATATCCCAAAAAGCACTGTCACTATTCATGACAACATTTTTCAGCGTCCGTTCGAACTGAAAATATTTATGTGGGCTTAGAACATTTCCAGTATCCACCATAATAATTTTCAACGCGTTCTGAAACAATTCCAGTTTAGTGATTTTCATCTACGAAAAGCATCTGAACCGGTTCCGGCAGCTCCGGAACATTTCCGGTTTTTATTTCTGAAAATTCCAAAAAGTTTCCAGAATGATTCTGGCACCCTCCAAGAATTATCAGGCATGTGCCGAAAATATTTTGACTTAATGGCATACCCCGAAACAACTTTTTTGGTTTCACCGAAACTCATCCGGTGACCTCTCTTATCGAAACTTTTTCGCTGTCTCCGGAAACTTTCTCTCAGATTCCCTGTCTAGTATTCAGCAGATAGATGACCCTTAAGCGTGTGACCCTATAGGTTCGGTGAAGTACAGACATGACCCGGAACCCCTTCCGATCAATGATCAACATCGGAGCCGTGGACACCCATATTGACCCCTATACCCACACGAATGAATATTCGAGTGAACCTCCAGTTGACGTGTGTTATTCCTGTTGCTTCGCGATATGTTACGAATACCCGAGGTGAGACATGTTGGCATCCCTGTGGATCAACTCCTTGTCCACTATGCCATTTACCTCGTTACTGGTATTGTTCTCTTTTCTCGTTCCGTGTTCCGGCATCCCCGTGATCAAATCACCCTTTGTCTGGCCAAAGGATGACTGATACTGTAACACCGAGAGGGCCCAGAGATATCTCTTCATCGTCGGAGGAGCAAATCCCAATCTTGAGCTATCTCGTTACTTGTCATGCCTTTCCGTGAACCTGTAAGCCGCCGTAATAGCCACCCAGTTACGGATGACGTTTAACAAACCCCAAAGTTCACGAAGCAAGTATGAAGGAACTCGATACTCTCATGGTCTAAGGAATTATGCAAACATTAACTTCTCTGTGTTATTAAACATTAACTTGTGACGAATGAATCTCATAGCATAACATCAGTCCGGGTCGATTCAACAGAAATGTTCTCTTAACATTGTGCCCTCAAAATTGCTGGCATAGACATGCCCATGATTAGAAAAACAGAACCATCATGCAACACTTGAGCTAGTCTTAGAGGCCAGACTAGGGATACTTCTTATCGTTTATTATTCCACACGTGCATATGAGTCTTCCTCCGAGCCTCATTTTATTTGCAGACTCGAGAACCATAGCAGTTATAGCATGGAACATATACCTAATTATGAACAGGGAGATAATCAATAACATTTATTATTGCCTCTAGGGCATATCTCCTACACAATGCATGCAATCTATTGAGCCAAGCATACCTAGAAAGCCGCGAGCTTTGTTCATCTCCAATAGCCTTGCAGCGTCTTCAGCATTGGGAGATCTCAAATACTCCTGGCCAAACACTTGCACAATTCCGACTGCGAAGCGCTTGACACACATGATGGCTTGGCTCTCACCCATGGCCAAGTGATCATCAACTAGATCAGCGGGGATACCGTATGCCAACATACGCAAAGCGGTTGTCACCTTCTGAAAGGTGCTATGCCCGAGCTCTCTGGCGGCATTCCGCCTTTGCTGAAAAAACCGGTCATGTCTCGCTAGTTTCTCTGCAATGCGCCTGAACAATTCGGTCCTAAACCGGCGATGAAAGTACGACTCGGGGTATGTGGGATCCTCCGCAAAATAATGTCTGATCAATCTGTTGTGGGCATCGATCCTATCCCTCCAAATTTTCTGCCAACCCATAACCGAACCACCGTGGTTCGGTTTTTTATTGATGTGCGTAACTAGGATCATTGCAAGAACCTCCTCCTCTTCCATATCAAATTCTTCTTCGGAAGAATCATACGATGAACTCATCTACAATGTTCAATTTAAACTAGGCTAAACATGTACCAAATTCATGTAAAAAATGTGAAGTTGAAGCAATACATACCTTGTGGGCGTTTTGTCGAACACCTTGCGGGCGCCGAGCGGCAGTGGGCGGCCGGGCGTTGTTCGTGGAGGACAGCCGCGCGCGACGGGCGGCGGTGACTAGAGGGAGACGGAGGAAGCCGCAGCGGCGCGGGGATAGGCCGGGGAAGCGCCGGAACGGTCGCCGGAAGAAATGGGGTGGCGCGGGCGGCGGTGGCGCCAGCGGCTGGATGGGATAGGTGGAGTTGCGAGCGAGCGCTTGAGAGTCCAGCGCGCGGGAGCGGACGCAGCAAATAAGCGGCGCGCGATGGCGTTTTGACCGGCGCGCTGAACTGGATATGCCGCGTGCGGGGTTTTTGCGTCTCCGCTGAAGCGCCCGGAGCGGTAGCACGTGCAGAAGGCACTAATTTTTCAGCGCGGCGCTTATATAACGCGGCTGTTGGAGATAATCTTAGCTAGCTTTAAGGAGACAATTCTTTGCGTTCCATAGTCTTAAACAATTCATCTGACATTCTGAAAACATTATACAGATGATGGACTCCGTGGAGCAGAAGAGGTCCTCACTCCTCAGTCTTCACTCAACACTCAACAGAGCGGCGGGAATTCAAACGACGACGGCACCCTCTGCGGAGCAAAAGTCAGAGACGGGGACGACCCTTGATCGGTTTCTCCTTCTTCCCCAAGCCAACTCTGACGATTACGACGACGACAACGACGATGGAAGGGGCTGGCTACTCCTCTCCTCCAATCTGCCATGACCAAGCTGCCCTTCGCCTTCAGTCTCATACCAAAACACTCCGGCGAGGCCCACTTCTTCTTCTTCCTACCACCACACACGAAATGCCTAGGGGATAGATTCTCCTCGACCTCATCGTCGACTTCGTCGTCGTAAAAGTGCGACCCGTCGCGGACCTTGTCGGAGCAGAGCGGGGCCGGCGGCGCCGGTGCAAGTGCCGGCGCTTTTAGCGGCAGCGGGAACTCAGACAGCGAAGGCGGCCACAGTGGAGCAGGACCTGTTCTTGCCGAAGGGGAGCGTCTCCGTCTTCGCCGCCACCTCCCCACCCTCCGGTCGATGCGGCTCGAGTCGTACCCCTTCCCGCCATGGACGACCACCTCCTCGAGACCCGCCGCATTGCGCACCAGGAACCTGATGAGCTGGACCTGGAAGCAGGTAAGCTCCTCCGCGTCGAACTCCACCACCACCCTCCTTAACGAACTCTTGAAGCACTGCAATCCACTACCACATCCGCAGAACTTGTAATCCAAATCTAAACCCTTGCAACAGTAGTCACCATCGTCATTGTCATCATCGCCGGTGTTGTTAATGGATCTGCACGGTGTGAGGTCCGCCATGGCCGCAATTTGGTCCGCCGAGTCGGAGGCTTCGGCTAGGTACTCCTGCCAGCTGAACCTAAGCCGGAGGTCGCGCACCGCCGGGCAGCAGCGCAACAGGTGCACAATGGCGCTTGCAGCGGAGACATGGTTGAGGATGCACCCGCAGAGCTCCTCGATCTCGAGCTTCTCGAGGTCCTGAAACAACGGGAAGTTGTCCTCCGCGAGGTCGGAGAGGGAGTAGACCGTGAGCTTCAGAGACCTGATATGGCTAGCGTCGGTGAGGTCCGTGAGGATGGACCGGCGTAGCGGTGCCGCCGCGGAAGAGGCAAACTGCAGCGCCAGGTGGACATGGTCTAGGTGCGTGGACCACTTAACGGAGAACCAGGTGGTGCCGTGGAAGGTGATGGCCTGGGCGTAATGGAGGCGGCGCAGGTGCGGCGCGACGAGCTGGACGCAGCAACCGCCCAGGTCAAACCTGTGGCAGTTGGCCACGGTGACGGTGGTGGCCGCATGGCAATAGAGGCGGTACACGTCCTGGTAGTGGTTGTCTGAGAAGCTTACGCCCTCAAGCCGCAGGCCAGCGAGCCTCGGCGCGGCGGAGATCATTCTCTGGAGCGTGCCTAGCTCGGCGCGGCACCGCCGCAGCAACAGCACCTCCAGGCACGGGAAGGCCATGCGCTGCGTCTCTTGGTCATCTTCGTCGTCGTCCTCCTCCTCCTCCGTGGACGGCGAGGGGGGATATGTGTGGAGGTTGCAGCCGGTGAGCTCGAGGACGCGGAGGGCGGAGAAGGGCAGCGAGACGAGAGACAGGTCGTAGTGGTAGAGCGGCCACCGCGATGGGCCGCCGTGCGTGCAATGCGGCGGCCCGCCGTAGTCTACGCACTCGAGCCGGAGCTCCTCGACGCCGGCTTCGTTCTCCCTGCTGCTGCTGCAGGCCGCGCGCAGGACGTCGTCGTGCATGGTGCCATCGCGCATGACGAGGGCGACCTTCCTGGGGCCGCGGCCGAGGGAGTTCACGGCGTGGTCTGCGTCTTCAGCCGCCAGCCACGAGAGAGGAACGCGGCCGGTGCCGGTGGTGTAGGAGCGGTAGTCGAGGTTGACGGCGCCGGTGTGGGGCCATAGCGGGCGGCGCCATCGGCGCGAGAGGGCGGTGGTGCTGGCGGCTTCGCGGCAGGGCGTGAAGGAGAGGATGTGGATGAGGAGGTCGTCGGAGAGGTTGGAGAGCCGGTCCGTCGACGCGGCTGCGGCGGCGGCCATGGAACCGGTCGTTCGATCGATGGTGTCGCCACGTATATATCCACACCATCGACGGACTCGCAAACTGAGTCGGTATCGGATAAGCCCAGTGGAACGTTGGGCCGGCCCCATCTATACCTGCTCGTCTACAAATTAGGTGGAAGAGCACAAATTTAGGAAAGGGTGAGCACAAATTTCCAAGCAACAACGATGGAGGGGACGACGTCCGCAGAGGACCTGACGCAACGGCTACCTGACGACCTACTCGCTGAGGTCCTCCGCCGTCTCCAGGCGACATCGCCGTGCAGCATTGCCGCGTCCCGCTGCACCTGCAAGGCATGGCGCACCGTCGTTGACACCTACAGGCTGCTTGTGGACCTCCCACCACAGTCGCTGACCGGCATATTCGTCCACCTCGACAACGAGAAGCTCCCAAGGCACATCAAGCACACAGCATCACCTGCGAACATCGCCCCCTTCCACTACTTGGATACCCGGGCCACCGATTATTTGACGATCGTGCAGCACTGCAATGGCCTCCTTCTTATGCTCGCCGTCGATGATGAAAGGGTAAAAGGGGCATGGGTTGTTAACCCCACAACGAGACAGTGGGCGCGTCTGCCTGCTCCCCCGCCCATGTGCACGCCAGGCATGGAGGAAGTTGATGAATACATGGATGACCATAACCAATACCTCGTGTTTGATCCTACCGTGTCGCCACATTACGAGGTCTTCTTAATCAAGTTTGTTCCCTTTATTCCCTTGCCTGATATGGATCATTTGGTGGTCTCTCACATACAACAGAGAGAATGGCCACCGTCGACCTTTGTTTTGCTTGTCTTCTCATCGATGACAAATCGGTGGGAGGAGAGGTCTTTTGTTCGTCAAGGGGAGGCCGCGGGGACTATTGGCGACATGTTACAGGTTCCCCCGTCTGACCATTGGTATGCCGTATGCTGGCAGGGAGCACTTTACTTCCACCAGCGTGGCTTGTTCATGAGGTATGTGGCTATTGGCATCTTAAACACCTCCTCTTTTTGTTTATATTTTGATGTAGCCACTTATTAGTCTAACATTGATAGTGGATTATCTTTTGTAGAATAAACCTGCCAAACGATAAATACCAGGTAATTAAGCCACCGGAAGGTTTTCTCCCAGAATATGATACAGGACATTAATTACTTAGGAAAATCGAGGAACGGTGTATATTATGCTCTACTTAATGACCTGAGACTTCGGATTTGGTACCTCGACGGAACATGTGATCGGATAAACTGGATCTTAAAGTCCGATGTAGACCTCCGCAATCTTCTAGCAGTTTTCTCTCCAAATCACAGTGATCGTTCCGCGGAAGCTCAGTATGCTAAATGTGATGAAGATGATGGGAGCAATGCACTAGTGAAGGAGGATTTTGGACTGAATTTTGACAACGATAATGCCACTAGCACCGAAGACAGGCCGAAGCATATCGGATATTCTATACTTGGATTTCATCCTGTAAGATTAGGGAAACCAAACGTGGTGGTGCCTCGTATTGATCAATATATATATGTTACAAGGCAGAGTTCGTATCGGACACCTATACAAGGACTACACATATACAACCGTATATCTATACAAAACAATACGGTTATATATTCTAACACCCTCCCTCAGTCGTAAACGGGCGTCGACGAATGTTAAGACTGTCCCGAAAATCCAAGAAGAGAGGGGATGGCAATCCTTTGGTGAAAATGTCCGCAAATTGAGAAGAACTCGGAACGTGAAGAACCCGGGCCTCGCCTGTGGTGACACGGTCTCGAACAAAGTGTAGATCGGTCTCCACGTGCTTGGTGCGCTGATGATGAACGGGATTCTGTGTCATGTAAACAGAGCTCACATTGTCACAAAACACCACAGTGGCACCATTCACCGGTCGATGAAGCTCCTGAAGAAGCTGCTGTAACCAACATGTTTCAGCCACTACATTTGCAACTGCCCTGTATTCGGCCTCGGCGCTGGAGAGACCGTGTGCTGCCGCTTAGCAGACCATGACACCAGGTTAGTGCCAAGGAAGACACAATAACCTGAGGTAGACCAGCGAGTGTCGGGGCAACCTGCCCAATCAGCATCAGAATAGGCCATCAATTTGTTGGAGCTGCGTCGAAACAAAGTGAGGCCAAGGCCGGTGGTGCCACGGATGTAGCGAAGCACACGCTTCACAAGGAGCAAATGATTAGCCCGAGGATCATGAATATGAAGACAAATCTGCTGCACAGCATAAGAGATGTCTGGCCGAGTGAATGTGAGGTACCGAAGACCGCCTGCAATACTACGATACTCGGTGGGATCTGCAACTGGATCACTGGACTTGGCTGAAAGTTTGGAGGTAGTATCAACGGGAGTAGAGATGGTTTTGCACTGCAACATGCCAGCTCTGTCAAGAAGATCCAAAGCATACTTCTCTTGTGAGAGGAACAGACTGTCCTTGCTGCGTGTGACAGAGATGCCCAAAAAGTAATGAAGATCACCCATATCTCTCATACTGAATTCGGTACGAAGAGACGCAATCAAACTGTGCAACAATGTTGAGGAAGATGCAGTCAGGATAATGTCATCCACATAGAGCAGGAGATAGGCCATGTCAGCACCACGCCGATAGACGAACAACGAGCTGTCGGACTTGGAGCCAATGAAACCAACCGCTGAAAGTCCAGACAGCTCCAAGAGAGGCTGAAACCAACCGACAACAATTTAACGAAGCAAACCGCTGAAACCATGCTTGAGGCGCCTGTTTCAAACCATAGAGTGATTTGTTGAGGCGACAAACCTTATCAGGGAAGCGAGGATCAGTGAACCCAGAAGGCTGGCGAGCATAAACAGTCTCGGTGAGAGTGCCATTGAGGAACGCATTCTTGACGTCAAGCTGATGAATGGACCAGTCACTAGAGAGAGCAAGAGAGAGCACCGTTCGAATAGTGGCTGGCTTGACGACAGGGCTGAAAGTTTCATCAAAATCGATACCTTCTCGCTGAGTAAATCCACGAAGCACCCAACGAGCTTTGTAGCGATCCAAAGAACCATCAGACTTCATCTTGTGACGATAGATCCACTTACCAGTAACAATGTTAGCATTACGAGGTGGATCGACGAGGTCCCAAGTGTTGTTGGAGAGAAGAGCACCATACTCCTCAACCATAGCGGAATGCCAGTTTGGATCCTTGGCAGCACCGCGATAAGTCTTCAGTATTGGAGATAAACCCTCAACATGAAGATAAAAAATCTTGTTCGGCTGCACAATACCCTGTTTAGCACGAGTGGCCATGGCGTGAGATGGTGGCCGCGGAGGGGCCCGCGGCCGGCGGGTCCGGGGTGGATCCACAGCAGCAGGAGCTGGCGACGGCGTGGCCGGCGGTGACGCTGCGGCAGTAGGAGAAGGACGCCCACCAGAGCCACCATCGAGGCCCCCAGCAGGGCACTCGACAGAAGCCCGTTCCCCAGGCGACCGGGGCGAGGTCGGTGGCGGTGACCGAGGCGAAGTCAGTGGCGGCGGCGGCGACGACTGTGGAGTCGTGTCCGGGGTTACCGTGCCTGGCACGGTGAAGGGCATCAACGACACCGGTTGCTCAGTACCCTGCAAAAAATCATAAGTGTGTAGGGAAGGAGTAGGAGTTGACGAAGATGGAGTGGAGGCAAAAGAAAGATGGACTCATCGAACACTACATGGCGAGAGATGATGATCTTTTGGGTGGAACGATCATGGCAACGATAGCCATGATGCCATGATGGGTACCCTAGAAACACGCATGGCACGGAGTGTGGCGCAAGTTTGTGTGGAGCAACGGCTGTGGTGTTGGGGTAACATAGACATCCGAAAACCCGAAGACCAGCAGATGCAGGATCTACGCCAAGTAAGGCACGAAAGGGAATATGATCCGAGATTGCCTTGGAAGGCAGCCGATTATGCAACATAACGGCGGTGTGAAGAGCTTGGACTCAAAAACGAGGTGGCATGCTAGCTTGGATAAGGAGTGTACGAGTAATGTCATTGAGAGTACGAATAATGCATTCGGCTTTACCATTCTGTTGCGAAGTGTATGGACATGAAAAGCGGAGTGCAATTCCATGGTGCTGGGCAAATGAATGGAGGAGTGAATTATCGAACTTACGGCCATTATCACACTGAATAGCCTGCAAAGCGTGCACTAAACTGGGTGAGCGCTAAAGCATGAAGGGACGAAAAGTGCGAGGAAGCTTCGGACTTGGTCCGTAGAGGGTAAAGCCATGCATACTGAGTAAAATCATCAAGACAAACGAGATAAGACTTAAAGCCAGAAATACTCTCAACAGGAGATGTCCACAAATCACAGTGAATTATTTGAAACGGAGTAGTGGTTACATGATTGGTGGAAGAAAAAGGAAGACGAACATGACGACCTAACTGACAAGCATGACACAAGCTACTTTTATTCTTTTCCCTAGGGATAATCGAAGAACGAGCTAATGACTCCATGACGGGCCGCTCAGAATGCCCAAGCCGACGGTGCCAGAGTGCTGCATCAACGACGAGGAAGGCGTGTGGCTGGCTGGTAGAGGAAGGGCGGATGGAGTAGAGAGCTCCGAAGCTATTGCATCTGAGAATCTCGGTCCTGGTTAGAAGATCCTTCACAGAAAAACCAAGAGGATCAAATTCGACGGATACACGATTATCAATGGTGAACTGACGAACAGACAAAAGGTTTTTTTAACTATGTTAGGAACCACTAAGACATTACGAAGGTAAAGAGGGCGAGAGGTGGTGGAAATAGGAAGACGTGCATGCCCGGTACCGGTGATTGGAAGGGTGGAACCGTTACCGACAACGACAGCATGACGAGAGGAGGAGGGGGGAGACACAGAGGTGAGCATACCGGGATCGGACGCGAAGTGGGAGGAGGCGCCGGTGTCCATCACCCACTCCCTGGTGGGTGTTTGCAGCCCCATGGTCTGGAACTGATGCATGAGCGCGGCCTGGTCCCACGAAGCCTGTGACGCCCGGGTAATCAAGCTACAGTAACCCTCTGGTAATGATGCCACGTCACCACAATTACTGTTGCTAATCTCGTGCTAGTTTAGAACCGATCCAAATTCAAATTTAAGATCAAGTCGAATGGTTAAAGTTTTCAAAAGTGAAAACTAAAATGTTGTAAATGTGTTAAATAAATCCTGTGTAATAGTGGTGAAGAAACCTAAATTTAATAAAATGATTAAGTGTTCAAAATAATTAAAACAGTAGGTTAAATAATAAAATAAATGCCTTTTGAATTTTATAAAATATTAAACTATTTTAGTTGGGGTAAGAATTAATGTGGCAGTAGTTTATTTAAAAGTACCAATTTAGGTGTTAGTGATAATTTTTACTAAAACTAAAATAAATTGTAACTAAAATAAAATAGGAAAGAATAAATAAAAATAAAGGAAATAAAATAAAGTAAGAAAAAAAACAAACAAACCCCCTGGCCCACTGGGCCACGGCCCAGACAGGCCACCAGACCACCAGGCCGGCCCAC
>NC_057811.1:49852052-49852777 GCF_018294505.1 Triticum aestivum | reverse complement strand
GTGCCACGTCATCACATTACCGTTGCCAATCCTCACTTGATCCAAATCACTGTTCGTATTCAAATTCAACTTTAAAGTCAAAAATTCAAATTTGTCAAACATGCATAGTAAAATGTTCAAAGTGTGGAAAATTCCATAACTAATTATGGTTGTGAACCAACATCTTTGCAAAGTGGTTTAATGCCTTTAACTAATTAAAACAGGGGCTAAAAATATTTATTACATGCTTTTAAATAGCAAACAAATATAAACCTATTTTATTAAAGTGTGAAACTTCTTGTGGCAGAGGGGTAATTTAAAACACTAATTTAAGTGTTGGTCTCATATTTTTATAAAACTAAAATCTACTAGTAATAAAATAAAACAGAAAAGAAAAATAAATAAAAGAAACTGGAAAATAATAAAAATAAAAAGAGGAGAACCCCCCTGCCCTCGTGGGCCTCGTGGCCCAACTGGCCTTTGCCGGCCAGGCCGGCCCACTCCCGCACGCCCGTTGGCCTATTTGGCCAACCCCCGAAACCCTAACCCCTCTCCCCACGATCCCCATTCCCCCCCATCACGTGATCTGGATCGGGCGAGTGCCCCGATCCCATCGCCCCCATCGGCCTCGTCCCGACCGCGCAGACTCTCCTCGGCGACCGCGCCGCCCACTCCTCGACGCCGGCGCCCGTCCTCGGCGCCGCCTCACCTCGCCGCCGTCGCCTCGCCCCGTCACCGACCCCGAG
>NC_057811.1:49829766-49851760 GCF_018294505.1 Triticum aestivum | reverse complement strand
CTTGTCTCCGGCCGCCGTGCCCACCTGCTGCTCTGCCTAGCGCCGCGTCCGTCCGTCCGCTGTTTGGCCGCATCGGCGGTCGTCCTCGTCGACCCCGCCCGCGGCCCCTGCCCACCGACCAACACCGGCCGCTCCTGCTGTGGCCACGGCCATGCCCCTGGGCGTGCGCTCATGCGGGCTGCGCTCGCACCCTAGGAGGCTTCGCCCGAACCCGCGTGCTCGTTAAAGCCCAGGGGCCTATGACAACGGGGCCCCACTACCCCCCTGTTTACTAAAAAAATGTAAAAACAATTTATAATAATAAAAATAATTAATTAATTAGTTAAATGGTTAATTAACTTAATTAATTAAGCTTAATTAGGGTGACCACCTAGTTTAGATAACTAAACTGTTAGAGTAGACTAAAACAGTCAATGACAGGAGGGCCCCACTCCTGTTGACTAGTCAAACGTTGACTGGTCAACTCGGACCCCCCCGGACCCACATGTCACCCTTTGGTACACTTCTGTGTACACAAGGCTGGGTACACCTAGCAATTTCCTGTTTATTTTTGAATTAATAATAATTTCTAGAATATTGATAAACCTTTGAAAAATCATATAAATTAATCCGTATCTCGGATGAAAATACTTTCTACATGAAAGTTGCTCAGAACGACGAGACGAATCTGGATACGCAGCCCGTTCGTTCACCACACATCCTTAGCATAGCAAACACGCAACTTTCCCCCTCCGGTTCATCTGTTCAAAAACGCGAAACGCCGGGGATACTTTCCCGGATGTTTCCCCCCTTCGTCGGTATCACCTACTACCGCGTTAGGGCACACCTAGCACCGCGTATTGCCATGTTACGCTTTGTGATGCTTTGATTGCTTTGTTATTTATTGTGTTCCCCCTCCGTTACTTCTTTCCAGTAGACCCCGAGACTGCCGGCGACCCCAGTTCGACTACGGAGTTGACGACCCTTCGTTGCCAAAGCAACCAGGCAAGCCCCCCCTTGATCACCAGATATCGCCTATTCTTCTCTATACTGCTTGCATTAGAAGAGTGTAACATGTTACTGAGTTCGGTTAATCCTATTCTGCTGCATAGCCTGTGATTGTTGCTACAGTTGTTACCCTTACCTGCTATCCTACTGCTTAGAATAGGATGCTAGTGTTCCATCAGTGGCCCTACACTCTTGTCCGTCTACCATGCTATACTACTGGGCCATGATCACTTCGGGAGGTGACCACGGGTATATACTATATACATTATATACATGACACATGTGGTGACTAAAGTCGGGTCGGCTCGAGGAGTACCCGCAAGTGATTCTGATGAGGGGGCTGAAAGGACAGGTGGCTCCACCCCGGTAGAGGTGGGCCTGGGTTCCTGACGGCCCCCGACTGTTACTTTGTGGCGGAGCGACAGGGCAGGTTGAGACCACCTAGGAGAGAGGTGGGCCTGGCCCTGGTCGGCGTTCGCAGATACTTAACACGCTTAACGAGATCTTGGTATTTGATCTGAGTCTGGCCATTTGGTCTATACGCACTAACCAGCTACGCGGGAACAGTTATGGGCACTCGACGTCGTGGTATCAGCCGAAGCTCTTTTGACGTCAGCGACTGAGTGGCGCGCGCCGCATTGGATCTTAAGCTCGCGCTTGTATTAAGGGGGCTAGGTCTGCTTCCGGCCGCGTACGCAACGTGCAGGTGTGCAATGGGCGATGGGCCCAGACCCCTGCGCGCATAGGTTTTAGACCGGCGTGCTGACCTCTCTGTTGAGCCTAGGTGGGGCTGCGACGTGTTGATCTTCCGCGGCCGGGCATGACCCAGAAAAGTGTGTCCGGCCAAATGGGATCGAGCGTGTTGGGTTATGTGGTGCACCCCTGCAGGGAAGTTTATCTATTCGAATAGCCGTGTCCCTCGGTAAAAGGACGACCCGGAGTTGTACCTTAACCTTATGACAACTAGAACTGGATACTTAATAAAACACACCCTTCCAAGTGCCAGATATAACCCGGTGATCGCTCTCTAACAGGGCGACGAGGAGGGGATCGCCGGGTAGGATTATGCTATGCGATGCTACTTGGTGAACTTACCATCTACTCTCTTCTACATGCTGCAAGATGGAGGTGGCCAGAAGCGTAGTCTTCGACAGGATTAGCTATCCCCCTCTTATTCTGGCATTCTGCAGTTCAGTCCGCCGATATGACCCTTTACACATATACCCATGCATATGTAGTGTAGCTCCTTGCTTGCGAGTGCTTTGGATGAGTACTCACGGTTGCTTTTCTCCCTCTTTTCCCCTTTCTATACCTGGTTGTCGCAACCAGATGCTGGAGTCCAGGAGCTAGAGACCCCGAGGATGATTCTACGTGGAGTTCGGCTTCGAGGAGTAGTTAGGAGGTCCCAGGCAGGAGGCCTTGCCTTTCCGATCGTTGCTACTTTTGTGCTAGCCTTCTTAAGGCAGACTTGTTTAACTTATGTCTGTACTCAGATATTGTTGCTTCCGCTGACTCGTCTATGATCGAGCACTTGTATTCGAGCCCTCGAGGCCCCTGGCTTGTATTATGATGCTTGTATGACTTATTTATGTTGTAGAGTTGTGTTGTGATATCGTCCCGTGAGTCCCTGATCTTGATCGTACACATTTGCGTGCATGATTAGTGTACGGTCGAATCGGGGGCGTCACAAAGCCGAGATTGATGCCGATGATGATGGATCCGAGCCGGTGAGGCCGTAGGAGGGCTGTCCAGGGGCGTAGCCGTAACCGTAGGGAGCAAGACCATATGGGTTCTGGGCGTAGAACGCATGCGGCGACGGGGTGTGCCGGGGCGCGTAGCTGGGAGCGGGCGCGTAGCCGGGCGGCGCGCGACCGAGCAGCCCCCCTTGGCCATAGGGCCACATCTGGATGGCACCGTTCCAGGGGTGCTGCGGTGAGGGCCAGGAAAGGAGTGGCAGCCTGTGGGGTCGCGGGCGCCGGGATGATCTCCTTGGTGACTCCAGCAGCGGCCTTCTTCTTCTTCTTTCCTTTTCCAGGAGCCTTGCCAGGGTTCCAGGTGTTGGTGAAGAGGGCCGTGTCCGAGTTGCGGGCGCGGCGATTTTTGCGCTTCATATCCTGGAGAGCGAGCAACGAGCGGCACTGCGCGAAGGTCATTCCGGGCATGAGGGAGATCAGATCGGCGGCGGACTCGTATTGCTCGGAGAGGCTGTTGAGGCTGTGGACCACCATCTCGGCATCATCAACGGGGGCACCAAGATCCGCAAGCCCATCGGAGAGGGACTTGACCTTCTGAAGATAGTCGGCCATGCTCATCTCTCCCATCTTGACATCGCCGAGCTCGGCCGTGAGGTGGAGTTGACGATTGATCTTGTGGTCGTTGAAGAGACCGTTCATGTTGTTCCATAGATCGACGGCGAGGGGATCGTCACCGGGCATCATGACGGCGTCGAGGATGCTGAGAGAGACAGACCCATAGAGCCAAGAGACGACGGTGGCGTCGAGGAGAGACCACTCCGGGTTCGGCGCATCAGGAGCATCGAAGTCGAGGTGATCCAGGAGGGCGTACTTGCGACAGGCGGCACGGAAGAAGGTGCGCCACTGCCGGTGAACGCCGGTGTCAAGCGCGAGCTCGACGGGAACGTGCCCCTTTATGGAGTGCAGGTCGACGGCCTGGGCATGCAGCGAGGTCAATGAGAACGACCCTGCGCTCGTCCCGGATCCATCGGCGGCGGTCGCAAGAGGCAGCTTGGCCTTGGCGGCCTCAGCGTCCTGGCGCTCCTTGGGGGCGGCCAGCGCCTGGTTCGTCGCGTCGGCGTCGGGCTGCGACATGGAGGCGGCGGTGTGGGCGCGGCGGCGAGAGGGGTGGTGGCTTCGGCGGCAGCGGAAGGAGGAGGGGGCCGGCACATGCTAGGGTTAGGTTTTTAGGCTCTATACCATGTAAGATTAGGGAAACCACACGTTGTGGTGCCTTGTATTGATCAATATATATAGGTTACAAGGCAGAGTTCGTATCGTACAATATACGGACACCTATACAAGGACTACACATATACAACTGTATATCTATACAAAACAATACGGTTATATATTCTAACACATCCAAACGAAGAGATAGTCTTCTTCCATACACCCTTCAACAGGGTAATGGCCTATCATTTCAATAGCTCCAAGATCGAAGAATTTTGTTGCTTACCCTTGACAACTCAAAACATGATATATTTGTCTTTCCCATACACACTATGTCTGATGGGGGAGTTTTCAAGCAACAAGCAGCGTAACTAGAATATTATCGGGATTAGTTAGCAGCTTGTTTGAGTTCATGTTCTCTATGCACGGGAGTGACCGGTTTGTATCGCGAAATGTGGTCTTATAAATAAATTTATTTACCTCAAGTTCTGATATAGTATAGCTTACCCATAGGAAATGAGCCATTGATCGGCGAAGCCTTAGATTGAATAGGAGACGTAGAATTTTTTTGGTGCATGGCTTATAATTTTGTACACGGCGTGTTCTAGAAATGAAATCTGTTTTTTCTCAGTTTGTTATCAGTACATTACTTCTCCTTTATAATATGAATAGATTATAGAAGTGAAAATATGTAATCATGCCATTTGTATTCAGGTTAAAATAGAGCGATATTTGATCAACTGAGATTTAAGAAAATATATGCACCAGCCAGGTGCATGAGCATTCCTACACCTATTAACACGCGTATTAGAGCACATTGAAAGAATACAAAAATAAATCGATTGAAAACAGCTTAAAATGACATCATGTGAAAGAATACACTGCTACTTCCTCTATTCCAAAATACTTATCGTGGTTTTAGTTCAAACGACAAGTATTTTGGAACGAAGGAAGTATATACTAAGCCTACCTCGGAACGTGTGAAAAACTATACGTATGTATACACTGATCATATAATCCCAATGGGCAACTAGCCTCCGTTCCTGACGCCATTGATGTGCACTATTGGTTGGGGCGTCCGCCTGAGTGAAAGTTGGGGCTGTGCCAGGTGAGAGGCGCCCCTTTCTCGTTGTTGTTTGCAATTTAAGCCCAGCTGCATAAAATCAATGCTAGCCTGCTCTCAGCATATATTTTTTTTAAAATCCTCTCAACATTTGTCATAACAAAGCTTAATAGCATCAGAGTCAAAGGAGTTAATTTGGTACAAGAAAAAGAGCCGGCAGAAAAATCCTCGCCAAAGCCACAAAGAGAATTAAAATACAGTGCTAGCTACTGGCAAAAAATAGAGGTAAACTGGTATAGCTACAACAAGCAAAGATCTTCTATAATGGCCCTTTCGTAAGACGACTTGACTACTTGCAGACTTTCAATCAAGAATACTTGACTACTTGTAGACTGGTTTTTTCCTGTCAAATATAACAGCAGACAGTAACACTTGCACCCTCTTGTAGTTTTACAATAGTTCCATCAACTGGCTAGTTCATGAGGTGTGTGGCTATTGGCATCTTAAACACCTCTTTTTTGTTTATGTTTTGATGTAGCCAGTTATTAGTCTAACATTGATAGTGGATTATCTTTTGTAGGATAAACCTGACAAATGATAAATACCAGGTAATTAAGCCACCGGAAGGTTTTCGCCCAGAATATGATACGGGACATTACTTAGGAAAATCGAGGAACGGTGTATATTATGCACTACTTAATGACCTGAGACTTCGGATTTGGTACCTCGACGGAACAGGTGATCGGATAAACTGGATCTTAAAGTCTGATGTAGACCTCCGCAATCTTCTAGCAGTTTTCACTCCAAACCACAGTGATCGTTCCGCGGAAGTTCAGTATGCTAAATGTGATGAAGATGATGGGAGCAATGCACTAGTGAAGGAGGATTTTGGACTGAATTTTGATAACGATAATGCCACTAGCACTGAAGACAGGCCGAAGCATATCGGATATTCTATACTTGGATTTCATCCAAACGAAGAGATAGTCTTCTTCCATACACCCTTCAACAGGGTAATGGCCTATCATTTCAATAGCCCCAAGATCAAAGAATTTTGTTGCTTACCCTTGATAACTCAAAACAGGATATCTTTGTCTTTCCCATATGCTATATCGCTAAGCTCCCTAGGAATGGAGGCCTCTCATTCAATTGAGATCATCAATTTGGAATTGAGTCATCGATTTTCACCTGGTCAACAATCTCTCACTCTTGACTGGGTCAACACTTTTTCAAATCAATCGGAAGCAGACGGCCTATTATTTTTTTAACATATCAACCCAGCCCATCCTCTCATCACCTAGAAAAAAGAAAGATCAACATGTGATATTTTAGCACCAATATAGTACATGTAGGCACCACCGCCAAAGAAAATCCCATATAAGTATGAGTTGATTAGCAGACAACACAAAATCACACCGCGGAAGGCTTACCAAAACAATCTGTTATATGAATAAAAAAGAAAACACACTCCATCATCTTCCCCACCAACAAACCAAATACTCACTTCGTTCCAAAATATAAGGTGTATTAGTTTATTGAAAAGTCAACTTTCTTTAACTTTGACCAAGTTCAGAGCAAAAAATATTGACATCCACAATATTAGATAAATAAAATATGAAAAAAAATCATGATGAATCTAAAAACCAGATTGGATATTATGGATATTGATATATTTCTACACAAATATGGTCAAACTTAAAGAGGTTTGAGTTTCTAAAATACTAATGCGCCTTATATTTTGAAATAGATGGAGTGAATAAATTATAAAAATCCAATATACATCAACGGCGTAGTAAAGCGCGCCCAACCCTTTAAGTACACACTATGAGTGATGGGGGAGTTTTCAAGCAACAAGCAGCGTAACTAGAATATCATCGGGATTAGTTAGCAGCTTGTTTGAATTCATGTTCTCTATGCACAGGAGTGACCGGTTTGTATCGCGAAATGCGGCCTTATAAATAAATTTATTTACCTCAAGTTCTGATATAGTATATATAGCTTACCCATAAGAAATGAGCCATTGATCGGTGAAGCCTTAGAGCATCTCCAGCCGTTGGCCCCTCCAGGAGGCTTAAAAATCGCCGCCTGGGGCAAGTCGGCGCTAAAATAGGCTCTGAGGGTGATTGGGTTCCCAGCCGCCGCCCTCAGATCGCCCACTTTCGGCAAAAAACGGCCTGATATCAGCGCAAATCGGCCCATATTCGCCGTGGTTCGGTGCAAATTCAACAAAAATAATTTTTTTTATCACATAGTTCCTCACAGAAAATCAATAGAAATCAAATAGTTCAATACAAATTATATAGTTCAACAAATAAAAACTCATATTTCATCACATGTCAAGCTAGGCTGCCCTTGAGCCTCCATAGGTGCTCCACCAGATCCTGCTGCAGTTGTTGATGCACCTGTGGGTCTCGGATCTCCTGACGCATATTAAGGAAGGCAGTCCAGGTTGCCGGTAGCTGGTGATCAACTTGCGCAAGAGGACCCTGCCTGTAATATGGTTCAGTGTCAAACACTAGCTCTTCCTGCTCGCTCTCAATGATCATGTTGTGCAAGATGACACAGCAAGTCATGATCTCCCACATTTGATCTTTCGACCAGGTCTGAGCAGGGTACCGGACAACAGCAAATCGAGATTGGAGCACACCAAATGCCCGCTCGACATCCTTCCTGCAAGCCTCCTGAACCTTCGCAAAGTGGGAGTTCTTGCCTCCTGGCACAGGGTTTGAGATAGTCTTCACAAATGTAGACCATCTCGGATAGATGCCATCAGCTAGGTAGTATCCCTTGTTGTAGTGCCGCACATTGACCTCGAAGTTCACCTGAGGAAAATGACCTTCAACAAGCTTGGCAAAGACAGGGGAGCACTGCAGCACGTTGATATCATTGTGAGTTCTTAGCATACCAAAGAAGGAGTGCAAAATCCAGAGGTCCTGTGTGGCCACTACCTCAAGTACCATATTGCAACCGCCTTTGGCACCTTTGTACGTCCCCTGCCAAGCAAATGGACAGTTCTTCCATTTCCAATGCATGCAGTCGATGCTTCCAAGCATCCCAGGAAATCCTCTTGCTGCATTCTGTGCTAGGATCCGAGCAGTGTCTTCAGCATTGGGTGATCGCAAGTATTGCGGTCCAAACACTGCCACCACTGCCCTGCAGAACTTGTAGAAACACTCAATGGTTGTGGACTCGGCCATATGCCCATAGTCATCGAGTGAATCACCGGGAGCTCTGTATGCAAGCATCCTCATAGCCGTCGTGCACTTCTGGATTGAGGTGAATCCAAGTTTGCCGGTGCAATCCCTTCCTGCACTTGAAGTAGCTGTCGAACTCCCGGATGGAATTCACAATCCCGAGGAAAAGCTTTCGGCTCATCCAATAACGGGGCAGAAATACTTTGTCGCCGTGCAATGGAGCGTCCGCGGAGTAGTCGGAGTAGAGCATGCAATAGCCTTCCAGATGATGCCGATTCTTTGCTTTCAGCCGCCCCGGCGCCAAGCCACCTCGCCGCGGCTTTTCATTGCTCGCGAGCAGGCCGGCGAGGGCAGCGAGGACCATGAGATGCTCCTCGTTCTGGACGTCGGCATCGGCTTCCTCCTCCAGCAGCACCGCGAGCGCCTCCTCGTCGTCCGAGCCCATCGCCGAGCAGACAAATCGCCGAACACCTGGCGGGGGTGGTGGGCGCACAGCCGCCGGTATACCGCCCTGCACGACCGGAGCGCCGGAAAACTCCCCCGGAAGGTGGTGGAGAGGTTGCCGCGGTCAAACGTTCTCTGTTTTCTGGCGGGGAATGGCCTATCTAGCGGTGCTGGGCGGTGGGCGGCGCCGGGATCGGCAAGGTGGTGGCCGAGCGCGCGCGGGTGGGGGCGTATCTAGACGGTTGGCTTGACTTTTTGCCTGACAGTGTGGCCCGGGCGTGTTTCCCCTTCTGCCGGAGCCCCCGAGCGCCCCCCAGTGCGCTGGGTTCGGCCTGCCGGGCCCAAAAATGGGCCGAGCCAGCGGATTTCGGCGTCTTGGGGTGCGACTGGGGGGTTTTTTCGGCGCCGGCGTGAAAAAAGTCGCCCTGGGGGCCTGTTGGGGCGCGGCTGGAGATGCTCTTAGATGAGATGCAGAAATTTTTGTGGTGCATGGCTTACAATTATGTACACGACATGTTCTAGAAATGAAATCTGTTTTTTTTCTCAGTTTGTTATTAGTACGTTATTCTCCTTTATAATATGAATAGATTATAGAAGAGAAAATATGTAATTATATCCCGCAGAAAAAAGAATATATGTAATTAAGCCATTTTTACTTAGGTTAAAATAGAGCGATATTTGATCAACTGGGATTTAAGAAAATACTAGCAGATATGCCCGTGCGTTGCAACGGGAGAATTTTTTTTTTTTTGCGAGAAGGCACGGGAAAGATAATTGACGTGTCATCCAAAAAAGGGGTCTCCACAATGGTAGACGACAAAGTAAGGAGTTATGGTGTTCTCGCTGGACATGTTTGACACGGGACATTTTGATAGTGATGGAGTTGGTCGGCGGGTGACGAGCACCCAATTCATGCTTTTTTTCCTCCGGATCTGCCTTCATCTTTGGATTGTGCCTGCCTCCTCATTTGGTGGTTGCGCGGCGACCTTTGCAACATGGTTGCTTCGACCACTCTATCCCACGACGGCGTAATCAGGTGGATAATTGTAAGTGCATCTAGTGCCACCCCTAGTTGGTTTTGGAGTATTGACGACAAACTTGGTTGAGGGACTAATGTGTTTGTGAGAATTGCAGTATAACACAGGTAGTAGTCCCACATTGATTCGGTTTACCTACCAGAGATGACCCCTAAAAATGTGTGAAGACATTGAAGACAATGATGCTCTGTGAAGATATTCACAACGAAGATTATGACTTGAGAAGACATTCACGTGAAGACTATGGAGTGCGAAGACATAGTTGTTTCGTAGTTTCCTTTTCTTCTTTGTTGAGTCATAGGAACCACTGTACTGTTAAGTGGGGTCCAAGTGAACAAAGTCAGAGTGACTAAAGTGATGCTCAACCAAATCATATGTCTTCGAGCGAAGACAATGAGTGCAAATCTTATCCAGAGCTGGATGAGTCAGCTTTACTTGTAGCCCAAGTCAAGCTATCGCGTGTGTTTAAAATATGACCGTTGGATACGTGTTAGTTCCGTAGTGACCCAGGGTGATTTCGGACAAATCAGGTCGGGTTGCCTCCTAGCTATAAATAGCCCACCCTCTACACCATAAATTGGTGGCTCCTCAGAGTTAGTGCACGGCTTTTATTGTTTGAGAGCAACCCACGTCTGAAGCATTTGAGAGAGAGATCCTTGTGAGGACAAAGCCCAAAACACCCAGAGCCAAAGAGTGTTAGGCATCACTGAAGTCTTTCTGTCCGCGTGAACTGAAGACTTGTTACACTTGAGAATTCTGAATCCTCCAGCCGGTTAGGCGTCGCGTTCTGAGCATCCAAGAGTCATTGTGGATTGCCAGTGAACGAAGTCTGTGAAGGTTTGGAAGTCTACCTTGAAGACTTACCAGAGTGATTGGGCGAGGACTAAGTGTTCTTAGCTCAAGGGGAATAAGGTGAAGACGCGGTCTTCTGAGTTCAATCTCAGCCTCCCTAACCAGACGTACAGTCACAGCAACTGGAACTGGTCCAACAAATCCTTGTCCTCACCAAGCAACTGGTTCTATCCTTTACCTCTCTTTACTTACAGTATGTCTTCGTGAAGTCATTGCTTGCTTGCTTGATCTGATTGGCTTCATTGTGTGAAGACTGTTGTTGATTGGCTTCATACTATCTTCCATCCTGATCCATTCTACGTAGCTGCTTCGTGCTTTCACTTCATTACTTACTTGACTATGGCATGTCTAGTGTAGTCTACCTTCCGCTGCATATCAATAGGTTCATTTCTTGTGTTTGTCTTCAAAGCCCCCGTGTTTTGAAGACTTTCCTAAAAATCGCCTATTCACCCCCCCCCTCTAGTCGATAACTAGCACTTTCAATTGGTTTCAGAGCAAGGTGCTCCCTTGTTCTGTGTGATTTGGTTTAACCACCTGGAGTTTTAGCTATGTCGACTACAGGGATAATCAAAGTCTTCGCTGCGTGCCCTCTCTTCAATGGCACTGATTACCCCTACTGGAAGAATAAGATGTGCATGCATCTTGAAGCCATTGATGTCGACCTCTGGTATGTCATCAAGAACGGCGTTCCCAAGGCCGGTGAAGGTGTCATCCCTGCTGATGTCAAGAGGTTCATTCAACTGGATTCTACTGCCAAGAACATCATCTGTGGTCATCTGACCAAAGGACAGTATGGTCGTGTGAGTGCTCTGGAAACTGCAAAGCTAGTCTGGGACTGGCTCTCCAAGGTCAACGAAGGCGTCTCAACCCAGAGAGACTCAAGGATCAGTGTTCTTCGCAACCTCTTCAAGAGAAACGACAATGAGAATGTCCAGCTCACATTTGATCGCCTCACTAATATCACAAATGAGCTTCACGCTCTCGGCGCAACTGAGATCAGCAAGCATGAAATCGTCAAGACACTCCTGAGATCACTACACCGCTCATTTGACACCCTAGCCCTGATGATTCAAGAACGCCCTGACTTCAAGACTCTCGATCCATCTGACATACTTGAGAGGCTCAACACACATGAGTTCCAGTTATCTAAGAAAAAAGATATCTATGGCCCCAACTATGGTCGTACTCGCGCTTTGAAGGCAATGGTTGTTTCCTCATCTGAAGAAGAATCTGACTGCTGTTCTGAGGATCCTGAATACATTGGAAATGAGCTTCCTATGCTTGTGAAGAAGTTCCAGAAGTTCACCAAGAAGAAAGGCTTCGGGAAGTCTTCAAGATCCAGCTCAAGAACTGATGAAGCTTCCACACGTGATCACAAGAAGAGAACATGCCACAAGTGCAAGAAACCTGGTCACTACATCTCTGAGTGTCCGTAGTGGGACAATGAGACAAAGAACAAGAAGAAGAGCAATGAATATGATTCTGATGACAAGAAGAAGAAGAAATCCTCAAAGTCTTCTTCAAAGTCTTCGTCGAAGTCTTCATCACACAAGAAGAGCTCATCTGGCAAGGCTCGTGCTTTTGTTGGCAAGGAGATGGATTCAGAGGAGGAGTCTGCTTCTGAGGAGGCAGAGGTGGAGTCTGAGGAGGAGTCTGACTCAGGCGTGGCGAGTCTGGCTCTGGCTACTGCCTACGTTGCCAAGTCCATCTTCATCTCTAAAGACAATGGCTCCGTCACCAACGCTGATGATGATAAGGACGACTCTGCTCCCACCTACTGCTTCATGGCACGCGGTGCCAAGGTAAACTCACGCGATGCTTACTTTCAAACATCAAGTGAAGATGACTCTGAATGTGAATCTAAACCTAGCTACAAAACACTTGCTAAAATTGCAACTGAACAACAGAATGCCATGGATCATATTCAAAAATTGCTAGACAAAAGCGGTGACCTGTTGGACGCGGAAATGACCCGATCTCAGTCCTTAATTGAAGACATCAAAAATCTTCATGTTAGGTACGAGGAACTTGAAAGTCGTCATGAAACGCTCTCAACAACTCATGAAAAGCTTTCCTACGATTATCTTCAAAGGAAGCAAGAACTTGAGAACTTGAAAGCGGCTCATGAAGATCTTCCAAAAGATAACGAGTCACTTCGCGCTCAACAGTTCAGTTTCGCTCAGGAAGAATTTGAACCACCATGTCTAAAATGTCTTGAGCGTGATAACACTGTCTCTGTTGCTGGATGTTCTACTACTGCTACTGTTGCAATATCTTCAACTGCTGATGTGGTAACTAACCCCTCTACTAAGGATACCACTACTATTGCTGATGAGAATGTTAGGTTGAAGACATTGCTTGAGACAGGGATGTACAAAAGTCTCAAAGGGCATCAGACACTATGTGATGTCCTCAAAAAGTGGATTCTGAACCGAAACCCTAGGAAAGAGGGTGTTGGGTTCGAGAGGAAAATGAATGTTTATGGTTCTTACTGGAAGCCTGGGCAGTACCCCAAAACCACATGGGTTGCTGCAAAGGGACCTTCAGTGGATCCATCTACCTTATCTGGCTTCACTTGCGCTAACCCGATTATCATTGATGAATCCTTTGATGCAAACTATAAACTATTTAAGAATCAGAATGGTGAAGTGTTTGCCAGGTATATTGGTTACCTGCAGGAATGGACCACCTATGAAGAAGATCTGGGTACCCAAAAGTTGTCTTGAGAATCTTCCTGTGAATGTCATCATGACACCACCTGGGAAGAAGACAAACCCCAGACCAAAGGCTTCATATGGTCCAAAGGCTTCATACAGACAGAGGACTCACCAGAGTCACCCTAACGCCAATGTTTTGCAGGGAAATCATACTCAGACTTATGAATACGAGCGTGTTTCGTCAAACCGCTATGTTCATAAGACCAAGAACTATTCTGCTTATTCATATGAGTATTATTCACCTCCTGCAAGGCTATTTTCTAGGGCTCCAAAGCCAAAGTTCTCAGATGCTGCACTTAGACTCATTGCTTCTAAGCCACCCGTGAAGATGTGGGTGGTTAAGAAAAATTAACTTTATTTTGCAGGGAAAGGTCTCCAGCCGGAAATCAAAGGCGTCTGATGCTATTGCTGGGGACCTAAAAAATCTTGTGGGGCGCAAGATAAAATGCCCAAATGGTCTTACTATGTATTTTGTTCCTGGATCCCTTGACAATCATCCTATCAGCCCTAACCTGGATCTGAACTTTGATAATATGCTCATTCGTCAAATGTTTGTGCTACACATTTCCCTTGGTGAAGCCTATCCCCCTAACTGCACTATAGGGTACGATACCAAAGGCTTCTGAGTGGATTATGGACAGTGGATGCACTAACCACATGACTGGTGATCGAAGTCTTCTCATGGACTCAACCTTACCTCCATCTGACAAGAGTCACATCACATTTGCTGACACTGGTAAAAGCAAGGTATTGGGTCTAGGTAGAGTTGCAATCTCAAAGGATCAGCACATGGACAAAGTGATGCTTGTTGAATCCCTTGGTTTCAACTTAATGTCTGTCTCAATGCTTTGTGATTTGAACATGATTGTGATATTTGGAAAATATCGTTGCCTTGTTCTAATGGAATCTGACAAGTCTCTAGTATTTGAAGGGTATCGGAAAGATAATCTGTATATGGTAGATTTCTCAGCAGGACCACAGTTGGCCGTATGTCTTATAGAAAAAGCTTCAGAGTGCTGGCTCTAGCATCGGAGGCTAGGGCATGCTGGCATGAGGAACTTGTACACACTCATGAAGAAGAAACATATCGTAGGCATCGAGGGCGTCAAGTTCAAGAAGGATCATCTGTGTGGTGCCTGCGAAGCTGGAAAGATGACTAGGGCCAAGCATCCCTCAAAGACAATCATGACGACATCACTTCCCTTCGAGCTGCTACACATGGACCTATTTGGCCCTACTCACTACTCTACTCTTACTACCACTGCTTGTCTCTATGGCTTCGTCATTGTTAATGATTATTCAAGATATACATGGGTACATATAATCCTCTACAAGAATGAAGTGCAGGATGTCTTCAGACGATTTGCCAACTGTGCCATGACGAACTATGGCATCAAGATCAAGCACATCAGAAGTGACAACAGCACAGAGTTCAAGAACACAGGCCTCGACACTTATCTTGATACATTGGGCATCACTCATGAGTTCTCTACATCATACACACCTCAGCAGAATGGCATCGTGGAACGCAAGAACAGAACACTCATTGAGATGGCTCGGACGATGCTTGATGAGTACAAGACTCCAAGGAAGTTCTGGCCTGAAGCCATTGATACTGCATGCCACGTCATCAACCGTGTTTATCTTTACAAGCTTCTAAAGAAGACATCCTATGAGCTTCTAACTGGTAAGAAGCCAAACGTCAGTTACTTCAGAGTATTTGGTGCTAGGTGCTGGATCAAGGATCCTCATCACACTTCAAAATTTGCACCGAAAGCACATGAAGGTTTTATGCTTGGTTACGGAAAGGATTCGCACTCCTACAGAGTCTTCAACCTCTTTCACTATAAAGTGGTTGAAACTGTGGATGTGCGGTTCGATGAGACTAACGGCTCGCAAAGAGAGCACCTGCCAAATGTGTTAGATGAAATCCCTCCTAGTGAATCGATCAAGCTTATGGGTACTGGAGAAATCATACCTTCAGAGGCACAGGCTGAAGAGGAACTTATCATTTCTGCACCAAACCCACCTGAAGACACTGCTCAGCCTGAAGCCAATGCTGAAGACGAAGACAATGGTCAGCAAAGGCAAAGTCTTCGTCCAGTTCATCCTCGTGTTGCAAATGAAGTATAGATTGAGAAGATAATTGATAGCATCAATGCACCTGGTCCACTCACTCATTCAAGAGCAACACATCTAGCAAATTTCTGTGGGCACTTTGCGTTTGTCTCTATATCTGAACCCAAGAAAGTTGTTGAAGCCTTCATGGAACCTGAATGGATTCAAGCTATGCAAGAAGAGCTTCAACAGGTCGAGCTGAACAATGTGTGGGAATTAGTCAAGCGTCCTGATCCTCGCAAGCACAATATCATTGGCACAAAATGGATCTATCGCAACAAACAAGATGAGCATGGTCAAGTTGTCAGAAACAAGGCCCGTCTCGTTGCTCAAGGATACACTCAAGTTGAAGGAATTGACTTTGATAAAACATTTGCTCCGGTGGCTAGGCTTGAAGCCATTCACATACTGCTAGCCTATGCCAACCATCACAACATCCTCCTGTACCAAATGGATGTAAAGAGTGCCTTTCTCAATGGCAAGATTGAAGAAGAAGTGTATGTTGCACAACCACCTGGCTTTGAAGATCCAAAACATCCTGACATGGTATACAAGCTCAAAAAGGCACTGTATGGCCTCAAACAAGCCCCTCATGCTTGGTATGACACACTCAAAGACTTCCTGAAGAGCAAAGGCTTCAAACCTGGTTCTCTGGATCCCACTCTCTTCACGAAGACATACGATGGGGAACTGTTTGTGTGCCAAATCTATGTGGATGACATTATCTTCGGCTGCACTAACAAGAAATACAGTGATGAGTTTGGGCACATGATGCAAGAGCAATATCAGATGTCCATGATGGGTGAGCTAAAGTTCTTCCTCGGTCTTCAAATCCGTCAGCAGAGCAACGGCATCTTCATATCTCAAGAGAAATACCTCAAAGATCACCTGAGGAAGTTTGGTATGCAAGACTGCAAAGGGTACACGACGCCAATGCCAACCAAAGGTCAACTGGGTCCCGATGACAATGGTAAAGAGTTCGATCAAAAGGTATACCGCTCCATGATTGGCTCTTTACTCTATTTATGTGCATCTAGGCCAGATATAATGCTTAGCGTTTGCATGTGTGCCCGATTCCAAGCGGCACCAAAGGAGTCGCATCACTTAGCTGTGAAGCGAATTCTTCGATATTTGGCTTACACCCCAACACTAGGATTATGGTATCCAAAGGGCTCAGAGTTTGATCTAGTCGGATTCTCAGGTGCTGATTATGCTGGTGACAAGGTTGATCGCAAGTCCACATCAGGCACATGTCACTTTCTTGGACGATCTCTTGTCTGTTGGTCTTCAAAGAAGTAGAACTGTGTGTCTCTCTCCACTGCTAAATCCGAATACATTGCTGCTGGATCTTGCTGTGCTCAGCTTCTATGGATGAAGCAAACTCTCAAGGACTATGGCATCCATCTGAAGCAAGTGCCACTTTACTACAACAATGAAAGTGCCATCAAGATTGCCAACAACCCAGTTCAGCACTCAAAGACAAAGCACATTCAGATCTGTCATCACTTTCTCAGAGATCATGTCATGAAGGAAGATATTGATATCATTCACGTCAACACTTAAGAGCAATTGGCAGATATCTTCACAAAGCCCTTGGATGAGAAAAGGTTTTGCAAGTTGCGGTGTGAGCTAAATATCTTAGAATCCTCAAATGTCCTGTGATTGGACACACATCCTAACGCTTATGCATGTTGATGACTTAGATGTGCAACATAGGAAGTAAAGTATATCTTCAATCAATGAAGACATACACTCTAAGTGTGAATACATTAACGCGGAATTTGACTTCAGAGCGCCACGATAATTGTGTGTCGTGTCTGGGTCTAATACTTCCTATATGGTGGGTAACGCCACCACCAAATTCTTGTTTGAAGTGTTTCAATTGGCATCACATTTGCAAAGTCTTCGCATTTGTTTTGTCTTCAACATTGATTTGACTTCATGTTCATCTTCACAATGTTGATTTGGTCTTATACTGGTATATACATGTATTTGTGTTCTGTCCTCTACAACATTCACTTATAGCTATGTCTTCATGTTTGAATCTTTTGATCTAAGTGAATGTGATCGGACCATAACCCCCCCCTCTATGCTTCTACCTCAGATTCTATCTATCTCAATCATATGCATTCTATTGAAACTGTCGAATGTCTTCTCTGCGTCCTTGTCAGCAGAAGACACAGAGACAAAAGTTGAATCTGTTTTAATGTGATATCCTTATTGCCTGAAACCCGGAGAAGCCGGAACGACCACCCGACAATCCAGGCATGCGTGGGAACATGGAACAACTTCCAACGAGTTGCATGCATGCCACGTGTCCTTCAGATGTGAACCGCCAGGGGCACCTGCGTAATTACGTCGTGCTTTCCCTTTCCTTATATATACACAACTCACCGCGGTCATTATCTCTTCTTCGACCTCGCCACCTTGCACAAACCCTAGTGCCTCCGCTAGCTCGCGTCGATGCCGGAGATGAAGCGCTTAGCTACCGCGACTTCTTCGACGCCGTTCACGCCGGCCGCGGACCTCGCCCTCTCCGCCGCCGCCGTAAGTGTCTTCCGCCGCCAAGTTAGGGCGCGGGAGATTGAACTGCTCGGCCTCCCTCTCAACTTCGTCTAGCAGTTTGTCGTGCGGTAATTAAAACTTACTTTTTACTGCCTTTTTGATCCATCAGATCCATCCACTTCGACCAAAAGTGGTTTCTTAACTTCCAAAACTGGATCTGTCTTCTTCTGCATCTCATATCTTGCTAAGTATATTCACTTATGCTTCACAACTAGTTAGATTCCTCACTTGTACTTATTCTTGGATTTGTACAAATCTGGAACCAACTCTCATCAAATAAGTGAATGTCTTCGCGCTATGAGGTCAATGTCTTCAAACTAATTTACCGTCAAAATCTTCTGAGAATTCATATGACCTCTTCCCTTCCCTCGCACCTCTAATGCTGTCACAGGTACATGTCCATGGGAGAATCCCTTGGTTCTCATAGTCTGCATTCATTTGCAGAGTTCTTACAGCGTCACATTCACTCACCAGAAGCTAGTTCCTGTCTGATCAGCAAGAGGAAGCCATTCACTGTATTGAAGCCTTTCAGTCTGAATATTATGGCTACTGAAAAGTCTGCAAGAAAGGGCGGCAGGCAGCGCCGTGGAGATACAGCTAAGGATTTGCCACCAGATCTCTTTGAGATGTACAAAACAGATCCTGAAGAGAACTATGGTCAGCGCAAGACTCGAATCCAATGGATTCGAAGATATTGGGCCGAAGAATGGTTCAAGTATAACTTCGTGACCCCTGAATATGCAGAGAAGAACGCTATCAAGCGCCCATGGGGAGATATTCTATACAGAAATCTTCAGCCCAAGACCAAGTCTGAAGCTATTGCTCAGGGCTTCTACCCATGCATGGTCCGAGGACCGAAACCAGAAAATGCCGACCCTTCATCCATGTTGTGGTGTCGTGAAGTCAATCTCTTCAAGCGCAACTATCAGATTGCAAGAGATTCTGCTGTGAAGAATAAGAATGATCTGGGCCTCAACTTCAACCCTGGTCCATCTGCTCCTAGGGCTGATGGCACACGCGATGCCAATACCAATGTCATTTGCCGCTTCGACAACTTTGATGGCCTTCTCTCTCATATCGCCGCACAAAGGGCCACTGTGGATCAATCTGCTGATGATGTTGATTCTGAGGAAGCACCAGCACCTCCAAAGCCTGAGAAGAAGAAGAAGACAAAGGCTTTGAAGCCCTCTGCCGCACCAAGTGCTTCGCGTGTGAAGCCATTGGCCACTGCACCTCCTGAAGCCAGTGTGCAATCTGAAGACTTATCTCGTGTCTCCAAGAAGACAGAGAAGTCCAAGAAGAAGAAGAAGCCCATCAAGAGTTCTGGGCAAGAACTGACCCTAGCTGCCGTTCTGCGCAATGAGGATGCCACCATTGATCTGTCCAGTGATGATGCACTTGAGTTACTGATCAAGAGCAAGCATGAGGCGGAGATCTTCAACGATCTGCCCCTATTTGACGTGGATATTTTGAATAACTTCATCGACGAATGGTTTGACAATCCCAGCCAGCATTGATGATCTTCAGCTGCCAATTGACATAAGCATCACCTTCCACGGAGCCATTGCTAATGAGTTGGCTCTGGCTCAGAAGATTGTTGAGCTGAAAAACAAGATTGTCTATGAGAAAGCTCTCTTCAAGAAGAACATGGCCAAGCTCAGCGTGGTAGATGTTCAAAGCTTCAAGAAAATGTTGCACGAGCTCAAAGAACTGTTTCACAAGAAGCGTGAAGAAGCAAAAGGTTCAAGAGAGCGGATGAAATACTTCGCTGAAAAATGTGTTCAGACACACAATGAGGCAGAGAAGCGCAAGGCTCTTGGGCGTCCTGGTATCGACCCCAAAATGGTTGCCAAACAAAAGAAGAAGCCTGCTGAAGCCCAAGTTGAAGCATCAAGGTAGGAAGCACCTCGCATTGTCTTCCCTGCCAGCATGACAGGCTCGAAGCCTAAGGTCCCCTTAGTAGTTCAGAACTGAAGAAGACAAGGGCAGCTGAAGCCGAAGCCAAGAAGCGCAAGCACATTAATACTTCTAATGATGCTCCATCAAAGAAGAAATTAAAGAAGCCTTCAAAGAAAGATCGTGCTGCGGCCTCTGAGCCCCTTGTTGTCGAGCCCATCTCTGTTGCTCGTCCTGCCTCCACCAACCGAGAGCGTCAACTTGTAGTCGACGAGCCTGCTTTCACAGAGACTCCTGAATGAAGAGGTTCCGGCTGTCGACCCCATCACAGCTGAAGACATTGGTTGTGAAGACAATGTAGATGATGATGAAGTCCTTTCTCAAATCGAGCACCAAATGGTATCATCGCCTGTTCTCACAAACATCGAACTCATTAGCATTGGCCGTCCCTTGACGCTAATTGCTCAGAATGATTCCTGGGCTGATCGCCATCAACAAGACACCCCAAGTCATGATGACACACCCAGTACTCCACCACCTCAAGTCACCACTCCGGTGCTTGACGACGACAACTACATGGTACAGACCACTCCATCACCACAGGCGTCGCCCACATTCCGCAGGCTTCGCAAAGGCCCTAAGCCACAGGTCGCCATGTCGAGCATTCTAGAAGGAGAAGTGCAACAAAGCTCAGTAGCACGCCAATTGTTTCTTGAAGCCACTCCCACTGTGAATGTCTCCGTGTCTGAAGCAAAAGTTGCTGAAGACATTCCGGCTGCATCAGCCGAAGACAATCAAGAACCAAGTCAAGAAGTAAAAAGAGTTGCCACACCCCCTATCACTCAAGAAGTTGTTCTCGAGGAGAACGTGACTATGCCCGACCCTCCTGCTACTGAAACGGAGGTTAAAAACATTGAGGCGGCCACAAACAACACTGCTGACGCCAATGACGTTGTCATGGCTGAAGACAATGTGGCGCCTATAGCTCATGTTGCGCCTGAAGCTAATGTGCGACCTGAAGCCACAGTCAATGCCAAAGCTACTGTTCCACCCCCAAGGCCTCACACTATTGAGCTGGCATATGATCGCGGCTTGTCACTGTCCGATGGCATGTTCTGGTTCCTCCCACAGCTCCCGGACCACAATATGAATACCATGTGGAGCAAAGGCCTCAGGTCCAGAAGCCAGAACCCAGACTGCCAAGGTTTCCAGGTGCTGCAACATCGCCAGGATCCTTCAGTGTCAATAGCTTCAGGGCACACAACACATTCTTTGACAGTGCAAAGAACCCTTACTCGAAGCCAAAGATCTCATCTGATCGCGTCTGGAGCTATCAGCAGCGCAGTTATTATTCATGTGTCTTATACAATCAAGAGCGAATCTTTCCTCACATGCGTCCGGATTGTGAAGCCATTGCTGGTCTGTCCTTCTTGGAAGAAGCTCTAGACTATTTCAGAGATGCTGGCCTTCTGCATTTCGTCACTGACAAAGAACACTAGAACGAAGAGCTTCTGCTGCAGTTCTATGCCACTCTTCACATTCATGGCTACAACAGGATCCGAAGACTTGGGTCCTTGAGTGGATGTCAGGTGATGTGCATCATGAAGCTAAAGCTCAAGATATCATCGAACTTACTTCCCTGCCCACTCCAGGTGAACTCTATGAACCTGGTTGTCAACTACATAGGAATGCACTGGAGAGTATATTTCAGAAGCCAGAGCCCAATATGAGTCAGATGCTCAGCATGATGAAGCTATTGCCACAAGATGCTGAATATCTTAAGGAATTCTTCGTCAAGGACCTCGAGTATCTGCCCCGTACCATTTATCACGTTGTGAGGCGTACTCTATGGCCAGTCAAGGGATATTCTCCTGAAGCTAAACTTGAAGGCACCATGAAGACTTTGGTGTTCTATATTCTCAATGGCATCAGCTTCAATACTCAGGATTTCTTCATCAGGCAACTTGCTGCATCAGGAATTGATCTATTCGGCTTGAAGTTTTATGCTCCATGGGTGATGCGACTGATAAAACTCCATTCATCAGTTGACTATCAGCCCTCAGCGCGCAACCATCTTATCTTTATGCCTGAGGTTGATCTGTCACTTGAAGCCATCTACCCAGAGCCTGACAAAGAACCTCTATATCTTCACAATGTTGATCGTCAGAGCTTCACGCAACCACTTGAAGCGATTCATGTTCCTAATGCTACTACT